>NC_044994.1:57419214-57719214 GCF_008728515.1 Papio anubis
ATTACAGGCATCCACCACTGCACCAGGCTAATTTTTGTATTTTTAGTAGAGACAGGGTTTCACCATCTTGGCTAGGCTGGTCTTGAACTCCTGACCTCATGATTCACTCACCTTGGCCTCCCAAAGTGCGGGGATTAGAGGCGTGAGCCACCGCGCCCAACCAGATTTCTCCTTCTTAATAAAAAGCTTCTAAAAAAAATTCTAAGTTATATTAAAGAGGTTTGCTAAATTGACAGAGTTTGTGGTTACTTACTGTGCTTTATTAGCATGGAATTTGCAGCTTGGTGGAAAGTGTCCAATCTATTCCTAAGACCATGATTAATAGACACAGAGCCCCACTTTACTGCAAAGTATGAAAGAGTTGATCTGACCCAGCAGATTAAGACAACGGTTTCTGGAGTCAGAACTTAGGTATAAATTCAAGCTCCTTGACTTCCTAATTGTGAAATCTGAGCAAGTTTCTTAACCTGTCTGCACCATAATTTCTTCATTTATGAAACTGAGGTAATAATGTAACTACCTTTTATGATTGTTAAGAGAGACTGATAAATTTTTAAATGTTTTCAATAAAACAGTGATTGGGACATAATACTCAAGGAATATTTGCTTTTATTCTTATGGAGAAACTCAAGATCAAATCTTCAGAATAAATTTTTAGTGTTCACGATACCACTTTTTATATGACAATATTAGAAGGGTCTTCTATGGCCATAAATTGAGTTTGAACCAATTTCTAGGTTTCTTATACGTGATATTTTCTCAGCTGTAGACACACTTTCTGATGTGTGTACACAGGGGACAATCACTGACTCTCTCTGTCTAATTTGTGTTGGGAGTGGTAGTGAGACAAGAAGCAAAGGAAGTCCATGAAGAGCTCAGAATCTGAGCAGAGTTTTCAATGTAGCCACAGAGCTGGGCACAAAAATAAGAGAGAATTAAATCACAACAGAGAGGGCTTGATGTACACATCAGTTTTTTGGAGGCGTTGCACACAATTACATTTCTGGTGTGGATGCAACATAAAACAACCCTTGCACAGACTAAAGCACACCTGCATATCAGCCAATCACTAATTAGGGTGAGGAGCCCTGCCCCTAGTCTACCTGTTTTATATGAGCATAAGTTAGTGTCTTTGGATGAATATAGTAGCATTTAATCCTCAGATTATCTACATGACTTTTCATATGTAATATATAGTGAACTAAATATATGCAGATATATAATAAGGCAAGCTTTAAGCAAAAGCTAAGATAAATAATAAATGCAAAGGAGTTCTAGACAGAGTTTTTTGCATGCACGTATAATTACAATTACTATATCAAAAGAAATATTAACATAGATATTTTTATGGTGAACTAATAACTAGAAATTAATTTAATGTAAATATTGAGATTAAAAAATATAATGAACAAAATGAACTCAGTTTAGACATAGCTGAGAAGATAATTAGCAAATTGAAAGGAAGCTTAGAGAAAAATATCTAGGATGAAATTAAAAGATATAAATTCAGGATAAAGTTCAAAAATTTAAAAGATAAAAATATAGGGGAAAATTGAAAGAACTGTATGCCACAGAGTAGAAAGTTCTACATGGTTGTAATTTGAATCCTAGAACAGGAGGAAAGAGAAAATAGGACAAAAACAAAGCGTGAAGAGGTACTAAATTAGAAATTTTTAAAATTGGTAATGCATTTCTAGCCACATATTAAAAAATGGCTAAAAACCCCAAGAGAAAAAATACAAAATAACAGCAACATAAAAACAATAACACAATTTTAAAAAAACAAATCTGTAACTAGGGTATATAAAAAAAGAGTACAGAAAATTGTCTGGGCGTGGTGGCTCACACCTGTAATCCTAGCACTTTGGGAGGCTGAGGAGGGCAGATCACGAGGTCAGGAGATCGAGACCATGCTGGCTAACATGGTGAAACCCCGTCTCTACTAAAAACACAAAAAATTAGCTGGGTGTGGTGGCAGGCGCCTGTAGTCCCAGCTACCCGGGAGGCTGAGGCAAGAGAATGGCATAAACCTGGAAGGTAAAGCTTACAGTGAGCTGAGATGGCGCCACTGCACTCCAGCCTGGGCGACAGAGTGAGACTCCATCTCAAAAAAAAAAAAAAAGGTGCAGAAAATTAAAAACAAAAAAAGTTTGAAAAGCCATGCAGAGGAAAAAAAAAAAAAAAAAAAGATGGCAATAAACTCAGGTCTGATTACTCAACAGAAAATATGGAAATTAGAATACAGTTGAATTAATTATATTTTCAAAAAGCATTTAAGTGCCAGCATAAAGCAATAAAGGCCTTTCTGGGGGGGAAAAAAAAAACAAAAACAAAAAACAAACAAAAAAACAAAACCCAGAATATTTTTCACCAGTGGACTCACACTTAAAAATAACCAAAAGTGCTATTTCAAAACAAAAAGAAAATTTCCTCACATGTTTGCATGCCTATGCATGTGTTACACAGATTGAGTAAGAGCGTGCAAAAGTGTAATTATGTTGATAAAGTAACCATCAATATTCACTGAAGCAGCCAAAGTTTGAACAACCCCAAAATATCCACCAACAAAATAATGAATAAATATGTTGCAATATATTGAGACAGCAGAATACTATACAGTCATAAAAATGAACAAGTTACTTCTACCATCAAAAACAGGGATAGATTTTACAAAAGTATTGTTGAGCCAAGGAAAACAGATCCAAAGTAACAAACCCCCTGAAAGGATCCATTTATATAATGTTCTAAAATGCATTTATGGTGTCAGAAGTCAGGAAAACAATTGAGGATACTTGGGAGGGGACACAGGAGGCCATCTAAGATGCTGGCAGTGTTTTATGTATTGATTAATTACATGGTTGTGTTCACTTTACATTAACTTATCAATTTGTGCAACTTTTCTTTTAATAGCTTTAGTGATTTCTAAACTTTAATTTGGACATTGTTCTTTATATATGTGTGTATATATATATATGAGTTTCTCTCTATATATAACAAATATATAAGTAGAATTATATATATATATATAACTCTATCTCTAGAACTCCTTTGCATATATTACACATATATCTGAGTTTAATCCTTAAGAAAATACGTCCCTCCTCTAGCATTTTGCAGCACAGTCAATTTTAAGATTGGCTGATACACATTTTAGGAAAAGTGTAAAAATATAAAATTCAGACTGAACAGCTTAAATCAGAGTCATATATTAAAATAAACAATTCCACACTTTATTAGCTGCCTTATTAATTACATTGGGTGAAAAATAGATTTGTAAAATAATCTTAGGGACAACAATTAGAAATATGCTAATCATGTTGGAAAACTAATGTTAATTTATAATTCAAATATTATGTTACTCGATTCAATCTCACCATCCTTTTATATTGTGTAACTTCCCCACAGTGAAAATTACACACATTCTGATGCAAAATGGAACTTTTCTTTGTATGGACAAAAGTGCTACACGAACATACTCTGTACCACTCTAGGGGGTGCATTCTCAGAAATCTTTCTTATCAATCTCTAATACATTTGCATACTAATTTACAACAGAGAGAATTATAGTTGTCATTTGGTAAAATATTAAAAAATATAAGGTAAGAGGCTATGCTGCTGGAGATTCTTTTTATAGTTAGGAGAGGAGTAAACAAAACAAAACAACTCCACTACCTTGTCCCCAAATGTATCACAGCACTTCCTTTTGTCTGAAATTACCCACCAGGCAAGCAACCAAGAAATCATGGGAGATGTAGCTGTCTGTATTTAAGAGATGGGCAGAGCAAGGCTGAACAGAGCAAACAGACAAACGACTGGCGTGTTGAAGGAGATGCAGCGTTCCTGTGGGTAATGTCTCCTGTTGTCACCAGTATATAGCATAAAGACATTTGCCACCTGCCAGCTGCACGCCTGGATGACCCCTGAGGATGGAGCTCATTATTTTGTCTGTCTTAGTTTATTTAGGGCCTGATTATCTTGCCTAGATGAAACCTGGCTTCATCTCAGCCCATCTCATTCCCTATTATATTCTAAATCCTCTTGTTAGGAAATAAATCTTGCCAAACTGGTATCTAAAGCATATTCATGGGCCCTTCAATCAACGTGTACAGCCCAGAGGTTTGAGGAAGCTCTGTCTCAAAACCTCTCTTTGGCTAATAAAGCTCAGACCCTAGAGTATATGGTGTTGCTTTCTCCTGGGTTGGTTGAAAACAGCACTTTCATTGGTTTTATCTTCTCTGACCTAATGCAATTTCCCATTTCCAACCAAACCTAATAGCTTTATTTTCTTCACACTCTTCCTCCTTTTTTCCTTTAACACTTCCCATTGGGAGAGAAAAGAAGCAAGATTTTCCTTCACTTTACTTTCATTACCTCTTGATGCTCTCCCTGAGCATCAGGTGTCAGAAATTCTACAATCATGAAACGCTAAAATACTATATTATGTTCCTACAGGTCTGGGCCTTATAAATTTCATCAATGAAATGTTACGATAATGGGGGATGCTAAAATGATTGATCAAATCATCTCTCAATTTAATAGTCTGGATTGTTGGTGGGAGTTTTTGTTTCTTTTTCTCACTACATTTCTTACTATGAACCTAACTCCCTTGCTCAGTTCAGGCCGGTTGACAACATGCACTAACTACAGAAAAGGCCTTGGACTTCAGACAGCAAAGCCTTGTCTGCTAGGGTAAGCAACAGAAAAAAGAAGTAGTCCTTTTAATTGTCCTGTTATGCAGTTTATCTGTGTAGTAAGTTTTCCTCCCAAAATATAATCTCAAAATAATTGATACCAGGTTCTTACAGAAAGCCAAAGAGAAGGAAGTAACACTAAAAGATCTTAAAGGTTATACAGCCAAACCACCAATCTTGATACACAAAATCATAGCCTTTCATCAAGCTGGACCTTCATACCTTAGTTGACCACAGAGTTGCCTTCACTAGATTAGTTTTAAATGTGATTCCCTGAAATTTTATTGGCAAGCACTAGATCAAAATGATCGTATCAAAATCACTAATGTACTTGCCATAAAGCTGTGTGAGCACTGTCCTCCCCATCCTTTATGTCTTCTTTGTAATGTCAGGATGTCTCTTGTAGAAACAGGCTAACAGAGCTCATGCTTCCCTTGAGGAACTGGCTTTCTGCCTCCTGTCAGTTAAATAATTATGCAAATAATCATCTGTCTTCTTACTTTGGCTGCTAAAAAAGATCAGAGAAAAAAATTTGTAACTGCAATATAACAGTTTGGTTTGAATCTGAATTTATGACGTCTTCTATTCCTTGGTTCTAATTTTTCTTTCCTGTTTTGTATTTTCTTGAAAGTGTTTATATCATATAATTGATGAAGTCGGCAGTGTTCTACACTGCATTTTCCTGAGGAAAAGTTTAGAGATTTGTTGGTGTGATGGTTAAAACTGAATGTCAACTTTATTGGATTGAAGGATGCAAAATATTGTTCCTGAATATGTCTGTAAGGGTGTTGCCAGAAAAGACTGATATTTGAGTCAGTGGACTGGGAAAGGCAGACCCACCCTTAATCTGGGTGGGCACCGTCTAATCAACTGCCTGTGCCACTAGAATAAAAGTAGGCATAAGAACATGAAAAGACCAGACTGGCCTAGTCTCCCAGCATACATCTTTCTCCCATGCTGGATGCTTTCTGCCCTCAAACATCTGATTCCAAGTTCTTCGGCTTTGGGTATCTTGGACCTTCGACCACAGACTGAAGGCTGCACTGTCGGGTTCCCTACTTTTGTGATTTTGGGACTCAGACTGGCTTTCTTTCTCCTCAGCTTGCATATGATCTACTGTGGCACCTCACCTTGTAATGCTGTGAGTCAATACTCCTTAATACTCCTCTTTATATATACATCTATCCTATTATTTCTGTCCCTCTAGAGAACCTTGAGTAATACAGTTGATTAAACAACTATTTTAACTTCTCACTGTTACTAAGACTTAAAAATGGATTTTCTCATGCAAAATTCTGTTCCCTTTATGTGAATCCAGTGGTTTTCAATGGGAAGAGTAAGGCAGCTGTCCTTCAGATATTTGCAATATTTGGAGACCATTTTGTTTGTCACAACCTAGGGGAGGATTGATACTGATATCTAATGGGTAAAGCCTAGCGATGCTGCTAGATGTCCTAGGACACACAAGGCAATCCTGTTGTCCTCTGCCACTGCAAGTACAGCTAGTTTTTCAGATCAAAATGTTAACAGTTCTGAGGTTGAGAAACCCTGCATTAAGATTAGCTCCTTTTAATACTATTTGCAAACAAAAACAAAAACAAACTTCTGGGTAAGTTGCCATACCTCCTTTTCCTTTTGTAATTTTACTTAATCACCTTGTCAGTGTTCTTATATTTTATTTTTTCCACTGTACCAACACTTTTATTACTTAATTTGACTTTTCATTTTCATTAATTCCACCTTTATTCTTTTCTGTGTTCATTTTGTTCCTTTTCTTAATTCTCAAGGTATATATTTACTTCATGATTTGCTTTATATATTATTTAACAAGAAAATGAATTGATGACAGAGAAATATAAAGTGCTTTGGCTCTTAAAGTTGAGAATAATAGCGTTGGTGATGAGAATTACACAAGGCCATTGCTGTCCTGAAATGGACTAGACTCGGATGAAATTCTTCTAGTGCAGGGCTCCCACTAGATTAGGATCTTCCAGTTAAGCTCACCTCCTTCAGTGGTTATTGTCGAAAAGAATTGCTTCTGCCTTGTTCTCTTATGAATAATATAAACTATTGGAAGTGTCTTCCAATTCTTGTTTTATTTTCCTCACAGGAGGTTATCTTCTACAATAAGGGAGTATACATCTTTAGGGAACAAAGGTCTTTGCCTCTCTGCTCTGCAGAAGGAGAGAAGGAGATTGCGTGTTGAAGTTATAATGAGGCAAAGGATAGATAGTGTTTAGGCAGAAAGGTGATAGATATAAAGATAGATGAGGAAAATCATTTTTAAAAGAATAAGAAGACCCATCTTAAGTGTATGTTATCTTGAAAGTGTTTTTGGCAATGTGATTTTTAAGCCAAGAGCTGAAAGCTGAGTAGGAGTTTTAGTCCTTTGGCTGACAGATACCAGGAATTGCATTTCAGGAATTCATGTATGGGAATGAGGAATTAAAGCCTTTGTGGTAAGAAAGTACTTGCTGAAACTGAGGAATGGAAAGATGATTGGTGTGACCTGAGCATGGTGTAGAAGCAACAGAAGACTGTAAGGAGAGGCAGGGAGGTTAGCAAGGGCCAGACCAAACAGGCATATTATACCATTCTTATCCTAAGAGTAATGGTTGAAGCTTTATGCAAGTAATGGCATGATGCTTTTTAAAAGATCGTTCAGAAGATAGTGAACTGAGAGTAAGCAAGAGTGCAAGTCGGGAGATGAAAAGGTAATGCTGCAGCCCAGTGAGAGACAATGGTGGTTCACATCAGGGTACTGGAGGTAGAAACATTGATATGAGTCCATTTGTAGAGTTGGTTTGCCAGAACTTGGTGGCAGGTTATTGAGATGGTAAAGAAAATAGAAAAATTAGAAATAACTTTCAAATGCTACATTAACTAATTAGATGCTGTCACCATTTATTGAAATGACAAAAACTATGAAGAGATTTATCCAAGAACATCAATCAGTCAGCTTGGGATGTCATGTTTTGTTTTTTTGCTTTATTTTTTCTACTTTTCCCCCTCTTTTTTTTTTTTTTAATTCCCTTGTTAGCTACTGAAGAGAATAATTCCAATAGGAAATTGAACGTGAGACTCTAAAACTCAAAGAAAGCAACTGGATTACAGATTAGTTTTTGTGTCCTTGACGTATAGATTCCATTATGGCCAGGGGGATGAATGAGTTAATTTAGGAGAAAGTTTTACCCATAGAAGTGATATCTTAGAATGTAGCCTCAAGGAGTCCTGACATGTAGAGGTCAAATAGACAATAAGGAGGAGAAAGAGAATTAAGAATTAAGAGAATAACTACAAGATTATGTTATTTCTGAAGCCAAAAACAAGGAGCAAGAAATTGAATATACAATGTTTGAATAAAACAAAACTTTGTTGCATAAGCCTAGCTTTGCAAACAAAGCATAAAGCTTAATTGATCAATTTATTTTCCTAATTGTCTTAATACTATAATAATTATTTATCTTAATAGTAATAAATTGGTCAGTGATATAGAGATGCAAGTATAAAGCTGGGCTAGAAAAAAGGGAAAATTGAACGCTATTGAAATTGCATTCTCATAAAACTGTATTAGTGAAAAGCTGAAACCTAAAAGCAAAGCATATGAACATGTTAATTTTAGGTTTAAAAACACGATTTATTCACATACATGGGTGTTTGAAAATATTATATAGAGAAAATAAATATCCATGTTTTTTATGTGTGTTCATATTACTTAAAATACATATGTAATTAAACACACACTTGCTGTTATCTGTAATTTTTAATCCATAGTAACTTTTCAGTATCAAACTATCAGTTTCATATCAATCCTGGCTGATGCTTTGATGTGTTTCTGAAATATACATGGTTTTACTGGAGCTGTACTTCAAAGAGAAATTGGCCTTTTAATGGAAAAGAACTTTTTCCCTTGTTTAGAGGTAAGTATATGAAAGTCCCAGACTAGTATAGATAAAAAAAGGACCCCTCAAAGTGTCAGAAGATCAGACAGCAGGGCAAACTCTATGATTCAGAAGTCTAAATCCTAGTCGCATCTAAGAGAATGACATTTCTTTGCCACATCATTAGAAAATTTTCTTAGTTAGGGAATAAAATAGTAAGGCAGAGTTTTTCTGAGTTTTTAATTTCATTTTAATTTCTGATTATCCTGAAAAGATTTGAGAACACAAGTTCAAGTATTTGGAAGTCCTCCTTGCAATTTCACAGTAAACAAGGTTCATGATCTAGGTGAAATGTGGATGGATGATGAGTAGAATCTAAGATTTCAGGAAATATCAGTGTTCAACCCATTTTTCTAAACTTATATAATGATCAGTTCTGAATTCTTAATACTTTTGTCTGATTTCAACTTACAAGAGTCATTATTTCAGTCACCCAATGAAAACCAAAAGTACTTTAATGATATTATTTTCTGAACATCAGAGCACAGCAAAACATCTTACTATTTAGGCAAGTAATGCTTAGGCATCTTAGAGTATAAGAAAGCAATTTTGCTTTTCAAGCAAAAACTGTATGTTTAAAAAAACTATCATTTTGGGGGTGAATCAAATGGTGTAATTATTCTGTCAGACAGGTACAGTAATTGAATAAGCTATTTCATAAATTGAATCATATCAAGAATTCCATTATTTTAAAAACAATGTTATCTGAATACTTGAAATAGTTTAATACATGGTCATATAACTTCTTCCAACTTAGTTACATGTTGGTTTAATAAATATATTTTGATTTTGACTTCGTGGCATACATATATCATCAAAAAAAAATCTATACCCTAGAAACTAAAGTTCTTCTTGAAGAACATGAGATGGGCACACTTTTCTACATTATTTTAAGTTTATTTCAGCAACGATATTTGATATACAAGAGAAAACTTAGGCAAAAACTGCCCATAAAGGCCTAAATTTTCCCTGATAATTTTATTATTTAAACCAGGAAAACAATTTAAAAAGGCAATTTTGGTGTAAATTATATGGAAATGAAGGGATAAATATCATTCTATAATATAATGGGAAGTTTTATGTTGGTTGCCTAATTTATATTTCCAGACACCGTTTTCTCTCTATCAAGAAACCCAAACTAGAGTAGACATAATTTGCTTTATACTGCTAACGACAAAAACTAGTAAAGTTCACCTTGTTGGCTACACCAAGGACATGAAATCACTGATGCATTGTGACAATATTCGTCAAGGTTCCAAATTCATTATCTAAATCACACATGCCTCAGATTTTCCATCTAATGCGAGTGTGGCTCTTGCCTCTGAACCCTTGAGATTACCAGATAAGAGCGAAATGCTCCTATCTCTGTGCACACATATGTGCACTTTCAAATGCAGACATCAGAGTGAAGCAGCCACACCCAACTGCAGCAACATCTTTTCTTCTAGTGGGTTCATGACCCTAAAGAAGTTTCAATAATATTTAAAAAATAAAGCCTTTATTCTCAGGATATCTTAGGTACTTCGGAAAAATCCTCTCAGTATTTTTGAAATAAAATACTTTCTTTTGATATATACACATTAGATGTATATTTTTTCATAATAAATATCTATGTACAAAAATATATATATTGTAAAATATATATACAAAAATACATATTTTATTGTAATATCCTGACATTCAACAAAGGATTACATTTTAGATCAAAGCCTAAAGTAAAATATGAAAGGACAATATAAAATTAAATAACGTTTTTAGTGAAAATCATCTTCAGCCATTCTATGATCAGAACTCTAATTATTCTGTGAGAACAATTATGAACTGATCACAAGGAAATAAGACCATCGAATGAAAGGGCATAGCAGTACATTGCTTATGAAGAATCAAGTGCAAATATACTTGGGAACATTCCAGGCTTCCACTTGAAGATAAAATTAGTTATGCCAAACACATGTCTAACTTTCTCCTGTGATTTCTTTATTGGAAAATGGCCTGACAGCATGGCTATTTAAATGGACTGTCCCACCTGACTGTTTTATTTATCATGCAATAGAGTAGGCGTCTTTAAATGTAATACCTTCTGAGTTGAAACAACAGAGCGAGATCTATAAAAAGTAAGTCTACAGAAGCCAGACTCTAACTTAATGAGATATTATTTTACCACTTCTTAAGAAATGTGAACTATATTGACACCGTGGAGAAGAGTGAAAAGCAAAAGAACATTGAAACAAAAATGAACCAAACTCAATTTACCTGTTTCCCAGCCCCAGAGATAATAACTAGAAAATCACATTACTTACAAACATCTGGACCTGAAATACTTCGGGGGCACCTGGAGTAGTAAAGATCTGGTGTCAGGTTTTTGTCTTTAGTCAATTCATTAAGCTGCAAGGGGCCTAGAATATTAGATCACATTAGTCTCCTAAAATTGCCACAACACGTCTGTTTGGATAGGAAAGTACACTTCTTTTTTTCTGCTGGAAAATAAAGTATTTTCCTTTGAGAGTTGGTCTTTGTTCTTTGGTGGAGCCAAGAAATGTGTACTATTTATTAAGCTATATTTTAAGTAGGATTTAAAAAACATAATAAAATGAAATGCTTTATTTTTCAGTATTAAAGTTGCTGATGTAAATTGTAAAAATGTGAAGATAATTTAAACTTACATTTAGCCTAAACAGAGATAATAGTTTGGCACGAGAATATAGATTAAAAATTTCTGCATAATAAAATGGACTGCAAGGCTATTCCCGGCTACGGAGATAATGCCACATTATGTTTAGAAAGCATGCAAAGAAGGGGGAAAAAACTTTTTTTTTTCCAATTAATAGTACCATATTATTTTTATGAAGACAGTATTTTTAGAATCTTTCTAACATGTGATGAGAAAGCCTGATGTTGTCAATATAATACTAGGTTTGATATCAACAATTTGAATATGAACACTTAATCTCCAATTCAATGAATGTGAGGATGTAATTTCACTGTCACAAAGTAAATGATTAAGCAACAGGTCTGTAATCTATTTTTTTCCTATCTGCCCAGTACCTGAGACGCAGTTCCTTGAAGTTAGCAGTACAACTTCCCAATTATGCTACATGGTGTCACTGATTACTACAGCTGTCCCTGATGTGAGAAAGAGTATGCAAGAAGTACAATAGGCCAAATAGGTGTTGTATACTATTATAGAATTAGCCACCAAATGAGTTCTTTTCAGTCCCAATTTTGAAATCAAACTAGGATAATGTGCATTCTCACATAATGGGATCTAGTATACATTTGCTATTTTGCCACATTAATATTTTAATTCACCAGTTTATTGAGATGAGACTTGCACTTAATAATCATTATGAGCAACATAGTGAACTATATTGATGATATCATGAAAATTGCATTCTCGAAGGAAGGAGGGAAAAGGAGTTAAGAACATAGTCACTCACATGACAAAGAAAGTCTGATAGGTAAATCCAGCTAAAATCCAAAGCTGAGTTCGACCTTGGAAATTTCTGAGACTTATGTGGGCTCCTACAACCAAAAGCATTTCTCGAAAGGTGAAAAATAAATTATTATATGTACAGACCCTGTGTAAAAGCAAGATGCTGACAGATTGGAAGGTAATATTTCTCCTAGAAACCCTAATAGTTCACCATTGCCTTGCTACATTGTCAGGCAAATGCGCCCTAAATACCCAGACAAAAAAGATCACCCTTGAATGAGGTCCTTATTTATGGAAATACCTATGAATTTAGAGGAAGAATGAAAGTGGACCATGTAGATGTCCACAAAATATTCATACCAGAGGGCTCAAGGAACAAGAATGCTAAGGAAGATACTTCAGTCAGATCACTGGAGCCAGTTGACTGATTTTATTAAATGAGCATCCTTTGTGTGTGCTCAGCCATGCACTACATAAGCAGAATCATAGCACATTTTTGTGGTACCTGACAAAATGGCTGAAGTAATAAGAAACTGCATCCAATGGCAACAGAAAAGAAATCACTTGGAAATGGCTGTGAGTAAAATTCCCCAAAGACAAGAGCCTGCATAAAGCTTGCAAGTGGATTATATTAGACCTCTATCAGGGACCCCGGGAGCTACAAATGGGTGTTAACTAGGATCGACACCTATTATGCTCTTGGATTCACTTATCCTGTAACACAGGCAACTGTGGAGAACACAATGAGTGGTTTGGAACAGTGAAATATTTATCGTTCAAAAAATCTGGACCTACTACTTGTGAGCAAATTAGGCACTTTACTGCGACTAGTATGCAGACATGAGCAAGGAGACATGGTGCCGCATAACCTTGTCTCATTCCCTATTCCCTCCAAGCACAGTCGACCATCTAAACACCTGACAGTCAAAGCATATGGTAAAAATAAATTTATAAAGACTTAAATGTGTGCCCTCAGATTGCTTAAGGGAGGACTCTACTGGAAGGCTGGAGATGGAGCTAAGAAGAAACATTAGCAAGACCATAGTGATTACTGGCACTTTGGTTAAGCAATAGATCTGAGCTGGTAATCCCAGCAAAGTGTGTGGGTCAAAACAGGTAATAGGTAACAATGGGATTGTACGTTAGCAAATGGAAGAAACCACTAAGTGGACTTTCATCCCCGGAGAGAATGCAATCGCACTATTTCCGTGAGAACACCTTAGGGAAAGAGAATGCTCTTCTCTCTTAGATCTGGTGCTCACTCATTGGTAATGTTGGGAGAAACCTTCAGAGCTGATTTCTATGGAGAGTGGAAATTGGACTCCTGACTCTTTATAAGTTTGCAAATAAATACTCTGTCTGGATAATTCAGAGAAAAAAAGTGGCACAGCACATAGGCCCAATGTGCCAGGAGCTGACCATGTAAGTGAATATACTACCTAGTAAGTAATAATTAGAATTTCAGGTGATTTCTAAAGAAAAAGAGAAGCCAGAAAACAGGGAAATATCTTCCAATATTTGAAATCAAAAGGACACCTTTAATTGTAAATGCAGAAAACATTTTAAAAAAGAACAAAAGTGATTATACGCATTTTTAGATAAAAGAGGAAAATGATCACTACTAACTGATCTTTACTAAATAAAATTTAAAAGAACACTTGACCCTTGAACAACAGGGATTTGAACTGCAGGTCCACGTATACACAGATTTTCTTCTTCCTCTAAAAATTGTTGCAACACCTGAGATAACAAGACCAACCTCTCCTCTCTCTCCTTCTCGTCAGCCTACTCAGAGTGAAGAAGATGAGGACGAATACCTTTACGATGATCCATTTCCACTTAATGAATAGTAATTTTTTTTTTCTTTCTTATGACTTTTTTTTTTTTTTTTTTGAGACAGAGTCTCGCTCTGTCACCCAGGCTGGAGTGCAGTGGCCCCATCTCAGCTCACTGCTCAGCTCACTTAAACCTCCTGGGTTTAAGTGATTCTCCTGCCTCAGCCTCCTGAGTAGCTGAAACTACAGATGCCTGCCACTATGCCCAGCTAATTTTTGTATTTTTAGTAGAGAAGAGGTTTCACCATGTTGGCCAGACTGGTCTCGAATTCCTGACCTAATAACATTTTTCCCTAGATTATTTTGTTGTAAGAATGTAGTATATAATACATGTAGCATACCAAATATGTGTTAATCAACTTCTTATGTCATTGGTAAGGATTCTGCTCAACAGTAGGCTATTAGTAGTTAAGTTTTGGGGGAGTCAAAAGTTATAGGATAATTTTTAACTGTGTGAAGAATCAGCACTCCTAACCCCCACATTGTTCAAGAGTCAATGTATATAGATTCCATGAACACTCACGCAAATTTTCAACAGATTTATTTCTACTTTTCCTTTATGGAAGTTGAAAACATGACTGAAATTTATATGAACATACAAATGACCGAAAAATAGCTGAGATACACTGAGAAAAAAAAAAAGACAAATTTTTCAACAGCTGGATGTTAAAAATTGTTAAAAAGTTACAGTAATTAAATAAGTGACTTAAATGAAAGATAAAATACACTGGAGTCTAGACACAGGCCCATATATACATAGTCATTTACAACAAATGTGCCACAGTAGTTTCAAATAGAATACTGGGAAAGATTGTCTTTACCAGAATTTCCAACAAATTAAAATCCGTAAAACATAGAAAAAAAAGGATGCTTAAAAGTTACCCAAAAATCAACTTCAAGTCGATACTAAATCTAATGTAAAAACAGGAAGGACAGAGGAAGGAAGAAAATAAGGAAGAAAAAAAGGGAGGAAGAAAGAAAGGAAGCAAACAAAGTAGGAAGAGAAGGAGTGAGGGAGGGAGGGAGAGAGTGATGGAAGGACAACAATTATAAATAGGACCAATGTGGCTATAAGAGAATGAACCAGGAAGAATGTGATATAAAAAAAAGGGTTAGTTAGGAAGGTTAGTAATGAGTCTGACTACAGTTTTATTTCAGGATTTATATCTGATTTGATTCTAAGTGTTGAGGCCATTGAGAGGAAGTATATCTGGAAGAGAGAAGAATGGATACTGGAGGGCTGCTTTGTACAAGTGGAAGACATTGTTGTTGATGGCAAGGGGCATTGATTGGCTGTCACCCAAGGAGCTTCACAGGCTCTTGGTGAATTTGATAGTTTTACTAGCACCTCAAAAGAAGACCAAAGCATCTATAAATAGATGGTTTCACATGCAGCTGATGAAGGGAGAATGACAACATTGGTTTTGAACTTAGAATGACACCCATAGGCCAGGCGCGGTGGCTCACGCCTGTAATCTCAGCACTTTGAGAGGCTGAGACGGGCGGATCACGAGGTCAGGAGACGGAGACCATCCTGGCTAACACGGTGAAACCCCGTCTCTACTAAAAATACAAAAAATTAGCCTGGCGTGGTGGCGGCGCCTGTAGTCCCAGCTACCAGGGGGGCTGAGGCAGGAGAATGGCGGGAACCCAGGAGGCGGAGCTTGCTGTGAGCCGAGATCGCGCCTGGGCGACAGAATGAGACGCCGTCAAAAAAGAATGACACCCATAACGATCACATGGAATGGAATACTCATTCCTCCGCTCACCATTTTGAGGGGATGACTAAATAAATGTATGCCTGGTTAGCCTAGGAGCAGAACAAAGGCAGATGATGTAAGTGTTCGTAGCACCAGAATAAGCACACTGCATCCATCCCACAGAGGAATAAAGGACCACACCAAAGATTCTGGAATGCCAAAGTACGTGGATATGTGGATAAGTTTTTCTCCTCTGGCAGCATTCACATGGCCCAGCCCAGATTTACCTTTTAACTAACATTTCCAGTAACTTCACAGCTGACCATTCCCATTCTGATTGAAACATCCTTTAAATGTGTGGTATATTTAAACAAGGCACAGTCAACACTGCAGGTGTTGAAGTCCTTCTCTTGCCTTATCATGAAATTGCAAACCTATACTTTAAATTCATTGTGCATTAATTTTACTGTTTATACATCGCATAATGAGAGCTGAAGCAAGCTGGACTTCCTGGGTCAAGCGGGGACTTGGGGAACTCTCCTGTCTAGCTAAAGGATTGTAAATGGACCAATCAGCACTCTGTAAAATGGACCAGTCAGCAGGACGTGGGTGGGGCCATATAAGGAACTAAAAGCTGGCCATCCGTGCTAGCAGCCCTGTGGAACCTTTGTTCTTTTACTTTTCGCAATAAATCTTGCTGCTGCTGCTCGCTCTTTGGATCCGCACCACCTTTAAGAGCTGTAACACTCACCGTGAAGGTCCGCGGCCTCACTCCTGAAGTCAGCGAGACCACAAACCCACTGGAAGGAAGAAACTCCAGACACATTTGAACATCTGAGGGAACAAACTCTGGACACACCTGTAACATTCACCGTGAAGATCCGCGGCTTCATTCCTGAAGTTAGAGAGACCAAGAACCCCCGGAAGGAATAAATTCCCGACACAATGAGACAAACTTCTTCTTACAATTCAATGTGCTTAAATCATTCCTTGCTCTTGGCCATAGGCTAACAACATGGTACAAGCCTAGATTTAATTTAGTTTGGTATCCATTGCATAAACATGAATCTCATAAACATGTTCAATGAATGACTTTGAAGTGTTTGTTAAAGTGAGTATCATAGGGTTTTTAATGCCATTTATCTCCTTGAGTTTTAGAGCATAATATTAATATATGTCACATTGCCTTTTGTCACTCAGTGCGGGATTTAGAAACTCCTCAAAACAACCTGAATTTGAAACTTAAAGTACTATTTAAAAAATTTTTTTTAGTATATTCTGTATGTACTTACATACTTACATCTTACTCAATTTTTTTTTTTTTTTTTTGGTGGCAGGGTCTCACTCTGTTGCCCAACCTGTTGTGTAGTGACACAATCTCAGCTCCCTGCAACCTCTGCCTCCCGGGTTCAAATGATTCTCATGCCTCAGCCTCCCGAGTAGCTGGCACTACTACAGGTGTGTGCCACCATGCCCAGCTAACTTTTTTGTATTTTGGGGAGAGACGGGGTTTCACCATGTTGGCCGGGCTGGTCTCGAACTCCTGACCTCAACTGATCCGTCCACCTTGGCTTCCCAAAGTGCTGGGATTAGAGGTGTGAACCACTTCACCTGGCCTAGATCTATTTCAGATTTTCAGTTCCATCATCATGTCAAGGTCTATATCTGTACTCAGGTCTATATTTACGTAACTGAAATTTATTTTTAATCCTAAAGAATTGGAAAATTTTTCAGGATTTTCAAAAAAATTCTTCAGGATTTTCAAACAATGAGAGGATATATTCCTAGTCAATCAAAATTTTCCTTTTTCTTTCTTCTCCAGGCCAAAGCTTAGAATGTTTAGTAGCAAGCCTTTTCCCCCCAAGATTTGACCTTGTACTCAGCTATTGCATCAGTTTTCTGTAGTGTAAAGTTTACACAATGACATATTTTAAGTTTTAATTTTAAATGTTATTATGTAATGACAAATTATTGTTGCATATATTTATGAGGTAAAGGGGGATGTTATGATTTTTTGAATATAATTTAGAAGGAATAAATTAAGCTAAGTTTCTATACCTCAAATATTTTAACGCTTTTTTTTGTAATGAGGGCATTAGATATTTATATTTTTAGTGATATTGAAATTCATAGAATTCAGTTATTTGTTATATTCTCCATGCTGTGCAATTGATCTAAAAAAAAAAATTTTTTTTTCTCCTGGCTAAATGAGCGTCCATCAGGGATGAATGGATATAGAAAACGTGGTTACATGTATACAATGGAATGCCATTTGGCCTTAAAACAAGAAGAAATTCTGTCCTTTGTGCAACATGGATGAGATTGGAGAACATTATGCTAAGTGAAATAACACAAACACGGAAAGATAAATACCATGTGTTCTTACTTATATGTGGAATCTAAAACAATTAACTAAAAAAATCAGCAAGTAGAATGATTTGGTTACCAGAGGCTGGGGAGTGAGAGAGACACGGAGGTGATGTTCAAAGGGTACAAATCCTCAGCTAGAGGATAATATATTTATTATATAGACTACAGGAAGAAACATCTTTCTGTACTGACCCATCTTCTCTGCCTTTCACTATAATTAGTTATTACCCATATTAAGAGGAGTTTCATTTTAAATCAGGTTTACAGAAGCAGATCCAGGGATAAGGCATTGGTGTGCTAGTGATTTATCAAGAAGGTACTCAGAGGACAAACTGATAAGAAATTGCGGAAGAAAGAGAGGCCAAGCATGGATGTGAATTCAAAAGTCTCCAAGCAGATTCTTTGGGTCTTGTCCCTCAAGGCAACTGTGGAGTATAACTCATGCCACAGGGCGATTTCTTCCAGAGGCCACGGCTTAGGGTTTTCTTGCTCTTGCACCTAGGTATAATATGTTATGGACAGCCTGAGAGGGACGGATGAAACCCAGCACACTCTTGTTGTCCAAGCATGTGCAACGTGGATCCATTCACCCTAAAACAGCAATCCAAAGTGGTGTCAGGTGCAGGCAGTTGGAAGCAAAAGCACACAGGAAATGGGAAAAGTTCTCAGGGAAGATAGGAAATAAAATCTGAACACTTTGGGGGGTCGAGAAGTGGGCGGATCACTTGAGGTCAGGAGTTCAAGACCAGCCTGACCAACATGCTGAAAGCCCGTCTTTACTAAAAATACAAAAAATTAGCCAGGCAGGAGGGCGGGTGCCTGTAATCCCAGCTACTCAGGAGGCTGAGGCAGGAGAATTGCTTGAACCCGGAGGCAGAGGTTGCAGTGAGCCGGGATGGCACCACTGCACTCCAGAACTGGGCAGAGCACTTCCCTTGAACTTCTTGCATTAGAGATCATTCCATTTCTGATTCAGCAAAATATTATCAACCATCTCCTATTCTTCCGACATTAGGTCGAATGCTGAAGACAAAGAGGTGGTTAAGAACAAGTTTCTGTCATCAGTATTGTATAATCCGGTGGGGACAGGGCAGGACCTGCAAATCATGATAAGGAATGCTCCAGCAGGGCATTGCACAGATGTTCTGGAATCACAAATCAGGGACGCTGGTTGCTTTTGGAAAAGTGTATGTGATAAAGTTTACTTGAAGAAGTGCCCTTTCCATCTGGACGTCTAAGTTCAAACAGGATTACTCTAGTAGTTGTGTCATGTTCTTCATTCCTTTTACTGTCAATGTTTTCTAGACTCAACAATTTAAATTTCTGAAATATGATTGCCTTGAGCCCAATTCTCCTAAAACTCATAAGATAATTAATAAATGACCCAATGGCCTTTGTTTGGCATTTTTTTTAATAGCAGTTTCTCTGTAGCATTTTATATTTTTATTGCTGTCATCATCATAAAAACCTCTTTTTCTTTAGTTGTGCTGGCCCTGGCCTGTGCCCACTTTCTTTGTGTCTGTCTCATCTCTCTGTTGCCTGGATTGTTTATTCTTTTCTTTGGAAGTCTCGTGTGTCATTTGCTGAGGTGTAATCTTCAGTCCTTGGCTCTGCTTTCTGCTCTGTGTTTGTTTTTCCCTTGAACACTCTCCCTGGGTCACAGCTTCGGAAATCTTCATAATAATATCTTAATTTTTTTTTCCTTTAAATTTAGCTCTATTCTTTCTCTGAAATCTCAGTTTAGTTCTAGGCGCTACACTTTAAAGAAAGACACAGTGAAAGCATTGAAAGCACATCAAATGATGTTTAACCTAAAGAAGAGAAGATTCAATGGGACATGAAAAGTGCCTTCAATTATTTGAAAGGCCGTTATGTGAAAGAAGGATTAAGTTTATTTTGTGTTTCCACAGGGAACAGTTACCACCAAAGCGTAGAATTTTAAACAGTTACCACCAAAGCTTTTGGATCAGTATAAGAGGAACATTTATAAAAATTGAATTGGCAATAAAACATTAAATTGGTGGAAAAACAGGAAATTTTCCTGTCATTAAAAGAATGTCAAACACACGTGGAATGACAGTTTGCTAGGGATGATGTTTAAGGGGATCGATAGATCAGATGAAGACACAGCCTTGTAGCTTTTAAAGTCCATTGCAACCCAGAGATAATATTGTGCTATGATCCCCTTGGATTTTCCATTCTTTGCTCAGCTCAGGCGTATCTTCAACATAATTCATCATGTTCCTTTTTAAGTTCACTTTCCAGATGACTTCCCAGCTGCCAGCACAACTCTCTCTCCACAGATCATCATGCACATTTGAAACTTCAGCACCATCTCTGCCTCATTTTGGTCCTTTGTTTCTCAGATGTAACCAGTCTTCCAGTCCAGTCCATTGTCTCTTGGTAAAGCTTCTTTCATTATTCCTTTATCTTTCCCAAGATAAACCTGGCAATTCAGAACTTTATCCAGAACTCAGGCATGAATAAAGTAAATTTTGCTCCATAACATTCTCTGGTTCGAGATTCTATTCCCATAATTTACCATGTAGAATATCTCAGACTACCTTTAACAACTTCGCTTTCACTTAATAAAAAGCATAGAAGTAACAGCTATATGAATACAATTAAATTTCCTTAAATTGATTTTACATTATACTAAAGTATCATATCATTAATTTCCCCTTTAACCAATATTTCATTATGTTAACATGATAAGCCTTTTATCAACCAATGTTTGACTGTTTCCTAAGATAAGCTGGCTGTTCTCTCAAAAGTTGCAAGCACACTTTGTCTTGAATACATCTTTCTAATTCCTTTATCTATGTGTTGGTTTTAACCCTTTCCCATACTTGGTCTCTTTGTGAACAAACAAAAACAAACAAACACATTCTTTTCTATTCTATCTAGGAAAAGTGTTTTCACTTCTGAATTCCCTACATGAAGGATTCATTTGGAATGTAACAATATGCTATTGGTTTTGCTGTTGTTTTCTTTTTTGAGACAGAGTCTCGCTCTGTCTCGCAGGCTGGAGTGCAATGATGCCATCTCGGCTCACTGCAACCTCCGCCTCCTGAGTTCAAGTGATTCTCCTGCCTCAGCCTCCCGAGTAGACGGGATTACAGGTATCCACCTCCGTGCCCAGCTAATTTTTGTATTTTCCGTAGAGAAGGAGTTTCACCACGTTGGCCCGGCTGGTCTTGAACTCCTGACCTCAAGTCATCCACCTGCCTTGCCCCTCCAAAATGCTGAGATTACAGGCATGAGCCACCGCACCTGGCCATATGCTATTGTATTTTATATAAATTTCAATTTATATACTTAATATATTCTAAGTAAAGCAGTTAACCTCTTGAGAGATAAACTCTTGTGCTAAGCAGAATGCCCAGCATTTCAAAGTTTTTGTTTGAATATATATATATATATATATATATATATGTATGTATAATTGTTTTCTTTGTTATAACTACATATTTAGCACAATGTGCATCTAGTGAGCTCTCAGTTAATATTGTGAAAGACAGACCAGATTCCCCATCCCCAAGTGTGGATGTACTGTGAAATAAATCTGGGAACCAGAGAACTGGGAGAGCCAGAATAGGTGAGGATACTACTGATGTGTAAAAATTGTATATTGTGCATGGTCCTAGCAGGAAATTTGTATGGAATAAATGTTTTTTTAGTTCAATATATTTTATTAACAAACTGCATGGAAGAACGCAGAAGACAGACAACTTCAAAAACATGTACATTTGTCTAGAACAATTCAGTTAGAAACATCGAGTGTATGAATGGAATCTATTTATGATAAAATACCACAAATATCATTTAATTTCTAGCAAGAAGATATTTAGTTTCTTTAAAAGATCCCAATGCTGGCATGTTAAAAAACATTAACGGGTTTATTTATACTGTCATGAAGTTGAAATGCTCAATCTTGTCCACTGAAATATTTTGACTTGCATTAGTGCCTCATGGTTTCCTGTTTATATGAAAAATTTACACATAAATTAAAAGGAAAAACCTTAATGTTTGATTCTATCTCCTATTTTCCTATATTTAGTTATCTTTTGACACTATGAACGACAACAAAAATGTCTTCCTGATACAGGAGAAAGATACATTGTTTTAGTTTCTGGTTTGCTGTTTGTTTATTTTTATTTATTTTTGTTTTTGTTTTTGTTGGTTTTTTTTGAGACAGAGTCTTGCTCTGTCACCAGGCTGGAGTGCAGTGGCGCAATCTCGGCTCACTGCAACTTCCGCCTCCTGGGGTCAAGCAATTCTCTGCCTCAGCCTCCCGAGTAGCTAGGATTACAGGCGTCTAGCACCAGGCCTGACTAATTTTTTGTATTTTAATAGAGACGGGGTTTCACCATCTTGGCCAGGCTGGTCTGGAACACCTGACCTTGCGATCCATCCACCTCAGCCTCCCAAAGTGCTGGGATTATAGGCGTGAGCCACCATGCCCGGCCTTATTTGTTTCAATAATAGAATGTTTCCTATCATGGTGAAACTTAAGCACATTCTTTAGCTGAAGTTCTTTGGGGTACTTGTTATATGATTGACATGCATAGCACCCACCCGCGTTGGTGTCTTCAAACAGGCTTGCCAAGTAGGACTCATGTGGTTCTGGCAAAGCCCCAGTAGTTGCACTCTAGAAATGCAAATCTCTTCTGCAGTACTGGGCAATTTCCCCTACCAGATGCTGGAAGAGATGCTTCTATCTGATGTTAAGGAGCATTGTGGCACTAAGCATTGAGGTGAGATGTCTGCACCACTCAACAGAAGGTCATCTTTGCCAGCAGCTTTTATATTTAGTCGCTTCCTGGTTACTTTAACCTGTTGCCAGTGATCTATTTCTTCACAATTCATTACTTAGCTACTTCTCTTTGGGTGGCAACTCAGCTAGTAAGGCAGCTCTTTTGCTCTAGGGAGCAAAAGCAACAGGAAGAGTTAGGTGAAAGGAAAGAAGTATTGAGCACTGCATGCAAATAGACCACTTGCAGGCAGAAGGCATCCTACGCTTAGCCTGCTTGAAATGAAACTAACCAAACATAACCATCCATCAACGACAAAGTCAATGTTCAGGATATTTACACAGCTGCTCATGTTACCTGATTTTAAACATTTTAAATTGAGCAAATACTGCTTTAAAGATGAAAACATGGACTATTAAACATATTAAGAGACATCGCTTTGTGCAGACATGATGAGTTGTTCTAAGCTTCCAATTTTCCATCTATAGATTTGATAAGAGGCCATATTTGTTGCTTCCTATGATAAATGTGATTAAGCTGAAGAGAAAGTTCAATACATACTTGAAGTAGATTGGCGATTTCTTTTCATTGTCTAGAGAAGTCATAAGCCTAATCCTCCGTGTTTTTTTTTTAATAGTTTTGAATAAGAGGAAATTCTTTTGTGAAAGAAAAGGTATTAACCACATAGATATTTAGAAAAAGGATACTTATTTACTGCAACTGGATTTTAATATTAAAGCTGAATTAAGAGTGTGTTGTTCAGCTCTCTAGAACTTCCTGTGAATAATTCATAGTATCTAATATACCTCCTCTTAATTTGGTATCACCAGGACGTTTACTTTGTGGACTGAATATGAAAGAGATTTCTTCTCATCAGATGCATGAATTAGCTATGAATGGGAAATAATCTTTTAACCTAGCTTTATGCTTTTATTTATTTTTTTCCTTTATCATCCAAAAAAGAAGGTGCGGAAATGACAAACAAACAAACAAAAAACTGTATTTTTCCTTTTTGTGATCATTTTCTTTTATCAGAAAAAAAATAATAGTATACATTCTATGGAAGATTGTTATTTTTTGAAATGTAAGGACTCCTTATTATAACTCATCTTAACCTATGTTTAGTTTTATTTTCCTTGAGAAAAACCTGGCAATCTAGAGTATTTTAATTTCTTCATTTTTGCTGTGTTTCATAAATGCCCATAGTGTCCAAAAGGTTCCCTAAGGGTGGATAGTTAAAAAGCTCCTTTTCTTTTCTTCACAGAAGTTCTTTTTGCAAGTGTGAAGAAAAAGAGCCTTAGGGGGTTTTCTTCTCCCTCTAAAAACTACTCAAAGTTCTTCATCTGATTGTATAATTGTGAAGATGATTAACTTCACAGTAACAGCAGAATTTTAATCCCAGCACATGAATAGTACACTTTGATGTTATTTATGACTATAATACACCACCCATTCATTTAAATATTATAGGAAAAATCAATCTACTCAAGGGAATGTGTGAGTTTCCTTCTTGGCCTGATTATAATAGGTATGATATGAATTTAATGAGTTTTAAACATTAAACATACTTTACGTAAAGATTTATTCTTTTGTTGTATTAATGGAAGTTGAATGTATAGTTTCCTTATGAAATACTTAAGGAAATACTTTCCTAGAGAAAAACTAAACTTTATTTTTCTCTTAGTTTCTTTAGACATGTATGAAAATCCTAAGAGAAACCTTATTCATCAAATACATATATTACTACCATGAATGTTTTCTGAAAACTGTTTTTTGTCTAACAGTTTAAACTGTAATACTTTCTATGGGTAAGCCCAAAGGATCATTATAAGGTAAATATCTTTAAAAGAAAAGAAAAGAAAAGAAAATGGTACACTAGATAGTACTTATTGGAGATTTGAGAACCAGGAAATCCTAGAAGAAGTATATTTGAGGAAGATTTTCCTTGAAAATGAAAACAAAGGGATATTCTGCTTATTTTAAAAAAAGAAATTTTGAAAATATTTTCCTGAATGTTATTCTTTTAATAGTAGAAACAAGAGGCAATGATGATATCTTGGTTCAATCTAGGAGGCATACACAGAATTAAGTACAATCACCAAAAGTAAAATACAAGTATAAAATGACATTAAGGCAAGGAGAACAAGTGTAGGTACTAATTGGAATTTTGAATCTGACTTCTATTTGTTCTATAAGAATTTATGTGTCTTTGCTGAGACTCAATCAAACCTAGTGAAAATTAGAAATAAGCATGTCTCTTCAGCCCCTGAGAGGGTACAAAAAATTAACTAATGGGTACTGGGCTAAATAGCTGGTGATGAAATATTCAGTACAACAACCCCCATAGCACAAGTTTACCTATGTAACTAACCTGCAATTGTACCCCTGAACTTAAAAGACAAGTTAAAAAAAACACAAAAGACAAAAACAAGAAAGAAAGAAGCATATCTCTGTGTCTATATTTATTCATCTTTTTGTTGACAGTCAATATTTTACAGCAGATCGATTTAAAAACATATTAGAATAAAATGCCAATTCTGCTCGCCACAAATGATATGTGTATATGCATTTTGTATATATGCAACTGTGGTTTTTTCCAAGATGTTGTAACATGTTTCTTCAAATTAGAATGCATTGGCAAGATTTTATTAATAGATTCTAGTTTTTAGAATAGTTTCGGGTTCACAGCAATATTGAGTCAATGTACAGTGTTCCCATATCCACGCTGATTCCCATACATACACAGCCTCCCCACTATCCACATTCTGCACTACAGTGATACATTTGTTACAATCAGTGAACCTATATTAGTACATTATTATCACCCAAAGTTCATAGTTTACATTAAGATTAATTTCCAGTGATGTGGATCTAAAAGTTTTGACAAATGTATAATGGCACGTATCTACCATTGTAATACCATGAAGAATAGTTTTGCTGCCCTAAAAATAATCTGTGCTCTACCTATTCATCCTCCTCTCCCCCTAACCTCTGGTCTCACTGATATATTTTTTGTCTCTATATTTTTACCCTTTTGATAATGTCATAGAGTTGGAACTATACAGTATGTAGCCTTTTCAAAGGAGATTCTTTCATTTAGTAAGTGTGCATTTTAAGTTCCTCAGTGTTTTCTTGTTGCTTGATAGCTCTTTTGTATTTTAAGAACTATATTCTATTCCACTGCCTGGATGTGCTACAGTTTATGTATCCATTCACCTACTGAGAGACATTTAGTTGCTTCCAAGCATTCACAATTATGAATAAAGCTGTTATAAACATCCATTTGCAGGTTTTTGTATGGACATGTTTTTAGTTCATTTGGGTAAATATCAAGGAGTGCAATTTCTGGATCATATGGTAAGAGTATGTTTAGTTGTAAGAAACTGAGACATTTCCTTCCTAAGTAGCTAACCATTTTGCATTCCCAGCAGGAATAAATGAGTTCCTGTTGCTCCATATCCTTCCCAGCATTTAGTGTCTTGGCTGTTTTGGATTTGGGTCGCACTAATAGATTTATAGCGGTAATTCATTGTGGTTTGAATTTGTTTTTCCCTTTTAAAGTATATACATTGTATGACTAACAGATCATGGAAATCTTCATAATAATACTGAGAGAGCAAGAAAGAAAGAGAAAAATGAACCTTTTAAGGATTATGGTTTAGTAAGGATTCTGAGTTCTACTCTAACTTATTCTATTTTTGTTCTTTCATGGAAATGCTAAGAACTTGACCTCTGGATTCACTTGAATGATTCTCATGAAAATCCACATAATTTCTAGATTCATACTATTGTTTCAAAAATCAAATAATCCTTACCTTACTTATTTCAGAGAGGCATTTAGCTTTGTGTCAATGTAAGTGATCTACTTGTATAAAACTGACATTTATGAATTGTAAATTATCTGGAAAGGTAGGATATTGAAACTACCTTTGCAAAAAGTTATAACTGAGGCAATTATGACAGTGAAAGAGATAAGACCTCACTGACTCTATCTTGCCTGGGGACCGGTCATCCTTTGTAGGACTAACAAATTAGCTACAAGACTAGAAATTACCGGTTAGGGGACATGCGGCCTCTGGCTGCAAGAGGCCGAATCTCCCCAAGTTGCACCTAAGAATAACATCACTGTTGGAAAGCCTAAGATTGCTGTTTGAGATATTTTGCAGACCCTGCATTCCGATGCACCCGCTGACACCACTCAGATCCATAATCTGGCTCAGTCAGTTCTGCGATTCCACCCAGGAACAGAAGACAGCAAGAAGAACTCACTTTGACCCCCTATGATTTAATCTTCAACTCCATCAGTCAGCATTCCCCACTTCCCGAGCCCCTTCCCACCAAATTATCTTTAAAAACTCTGATCCAATCCTTGAGTTTTCTCAGGGAGACTGATTTGAGTAATAATAAAACTCTGGTTATCCACACAGCCCGGTCTGTGTGAATTACTCTTTCTCCATTGCAATTCCCCTGTCTTGATAAATTGGCTCTGTCTAGGCAGTGGGAAAGGGGAATGCGTTAAGCAATAATAATTAAAGTGATCCTGATGACAAATAAACACGTCAAGATGCCCAACTTCATTAGTTATTAGAGAAATATGAACTAAACCCACAGTGATATGCCACTTCACACCTTTGAAAATGGCTGAAATTGTTTTTTAAATGACAATACCGAGTATTGGTGAGCAGTGAACTCATGTATTGCTGGTGAGAATGCAAACTGATACAACTACTTTGAAAAATTGCCGATTGCTTATAAAGTTAAATACATACTTATCATAAGACTTGATAACCCCAGCAATTTACTCAAGAGATATGAAAATATATGTTTCTGCAAAAACCAGTATGTGACTGTTTATAGCAGCTTTATCTATAATTCCTCACAACCAGAGATCCCAGATGTTTATCCACTAGTGGATGGCTAAAAAAATTTTATTATATCCCATGCCAATGAAATACTACTCAGCCACGAAAAATAATGAATTATGGATATAATCAACAATATGGCTAAATCTCAAAAGCATTACGTTAAGTGAAAGAAGCCAGACACAAATGGCTACATCATATATGGTTACATGTATGCATCATTTTAGCAAAGAAAAAAATCATAGTATCGTAAATCATATCAGTGGTTTCAAGAGCTAGAAGTAGTAAGGGTATAATTACAAGAGGGCACAAAGGAACTTTCTGGGATGATGAAATATTCTATATTCTATATCTTCATTGCTTACATGAGTTTACACAATTATTGTTATCGAACTGTACACATAAAAGGGATAGGTCTTTCTGTATGTAAATTATACCTCAATAAACCTGACTTACAAAAATAATATTGATAAGCGCAATGTTTACTCAAAACACACAATAGGTGTTAAATGTGTTATTTTACTCATAATTTTTTATTTCATTCTGATTTAGGGGTGGCAAAAAGTTATGAGTGTTAATAGTGATTCTGAATATAATTGCCTATATGCACTTTCAATGAACTATATACATACAGTTTTATAACTTTTTTATTTTATTGTTTTTTGCTTGCTTGCTTGTTTGTTTAAAGCTGGGGTATCTATGTGTTGCCTAGACTGGCCTCAAGCTCCTGGGCTCAAGTGATCCTCCCACCTCATCCTCCCGAGTAGCTGAGACTACAAGTATGGGCCACTGCTCTTGGCTCCTGTTTTATTATATCAGTTGAAATGTAATTTTTTACCTGTTGATCTACTAAGCATTCACATTTGTGTTAAACAAAATAATATCATGATTCAGTGTTTAGGATCTCCACACTGGATTTGTAACACAGGTATTAATTTTAAAGTAGATTTGTTACCATTGAAGTATGAATGACTGTATTCTTACATGCATTCACAATTACCAACTTTTGTCTCTGTGTACTGTATTAGCAGATTCTGTGATTAAAACAAAAAATAAGATATTAACCTTTTATTGCCATGGTGCTTCTGTCTTGTGGAATTTATGATGACTTCTATATTAAATAACCTGTTTGGTAATATTTAAACCAAACCTAAAACCAGTTCTCTTTATTGCAGTCAATTTTCCATATAAGGCTTGTTTTCAGACCAGAAAACATGTTTTGTTGTTTCTGGCAGGGATGAAAATACAAAACTGCTGGTGTAGCTACGTTTTATTCCTGATTTATTGCGGCCATATTTAGATGCCTCGTCACCTGGCTGTGGACTAGCTTATCTCCTCTTGCCACCAGTGGAGGTTTCATGCATGCTTCCAGGCATAAACAGCACATGCAGGGCAACAAAGATGTTCCACGAAATAAAAACTCCAACAGTAGAGAACTATGGGCATTACATCAAATGGATATTAAATCAAATACCTAAAGCTTGTGATTTATAAACAGAGCTCAAGATGTGATTTCAGCATTGTATTGTAAAAACGAAGCAAACGTTATAACACTTGATTACTTAAACTTCCCTTTTTTTTAGGGGAGAGGGTTGAAGAACACGAACTCATCTGTGTTTTTAGCAGCAGTAAGAGCATTTGAAAAGATGTTCATCCTTAGGCTAACTGATAATTAAGTCATAAGTTAATGAATTTATTCAAACCAGATATGTGAACTCTGAAATTAAGTAAAGGTCTTATGTGTGGCACTACCCTTGATACTAATAGTAAGATATCTTATGGATTCATCATTTACTTGACCAATATGTTTTTATTAATTAATATATATGCCAGGCACGCTGATAGGCTCATGGTCTTCATAGTGGATGAAAAAGTTTCTGCTCTAGTGGAACTTACATTGTAGGGTCTGAAGGGAAACAGCAAGTCAGCAGGTACATAAAACAGATAATTTCACAGACTGATACATGAGTTAAGGAACAGCCATAATGTGATTTGCAGGGACTGGGAGTGAATGGGAGATTCTTTACGTGAAATGTGGTTCTCAGGAAAGAACTGAGACAAGTGGGCTCAGGCAGACAGAGCAACAAGAGCAAAGACCCTCAGGAAGGAACAAAACTGCATGATTTGAGGAACAGCAGAGTACTCAGTGGAGCTAGATTAACAGCAGGGAAGGGGATTTTAGTAGCATGAAAACTATGAGATATTGTCAGGGTCCATATTAAGGACAGTGGACCTACTCCAAATGAAATAAGAAGACAGTATAAAATTTCAATTAGTGGTAAAAAAGATCTGATTTACATTTTTAAATAGTCCCACTCCCTCTCCATTCTCCCATCCCTACCCACTATCCCTCTTCTGCATCATCAGTGCATTCTACGGAGGGATTTTAAAGAATAGAAGTCGAAAAACCAGTTGCAACACTAACACGATAGTCCTGAGATAGACGATGGTGGCTTGAACTGGGGTCTTGGTGGTAAAAATGGGGAAAAATATAAACTATGAACTTTGGAAATAGACTTGATGAAACATGGTGAAGGTGTAGATTAGAGAAAAGGTATAGAAAAAAGAGAAATGAAGAATGGCTCTTAGGATTTGCTTTGGGAAACTGGTTTCATTGGCTGAGCTGGAAATGGCCGGTAAAGGAGCAGGTTTGAACTTGGAAGTCTGGAGTTCTGCTGTAAGTACAATAACTTTCATCCATGTGGATATTTCAAGTTGGAAGTTGAAAAAGTGAGTTTGGACTTCAGTGGATAAGACACATTATTGTAATTTAGATCAGGATTAAGAAGACTTTTTTGTGAATATATGTCGATAATTTTCCCCCAAAGTTGTAGTGCTGTTTTCCCAGTCTACTATCAAAAATATGGCTTTTGAAAAGAAATGAATTCAGTTAAAGTCTTCAAAAACAAAGAAGTTGATAGAGTTTGTCCGTATATTATAAGTTCATTGTTAATGTGCTGTTCAAGAAAGTCAGACAAGAATATATTCACTGGAAAAAGATAAGACATTTTCTTAAGAAAAATAAATAGTTGAAAGGAAAGTAAAATATACATAAGGGTGAGAAATTCTTTTGATCCTGTTGGCAATGAGATTCTTAAACAGCACCTCAAGTTTACAAGAAAGATAAAAAGTAGGTCCTACACATTGTCTAGAAAGCATTTAAATTCGGATGTTACAGATTCATTGCTACCACCTAGTCCAAGCCTGCATTAAAAGACATGGTTTATTTCAAGTCCATTCATTTTCTTAGAGTCTTGTCAATTTTTGAAGCTTTGAAGAGGCCAGTTTATACTGTATGGATTTAGATAAGAAAACCTGAGAAGAAAGAAAAAATATTTATCACAGAATCAATTTCACTGAAAAAATGCTTCTCCCCCCACCCCCCAAAATCCTAGAGATTGCAGCTTCTTTGAATATACATTGTTTCCAGTTTAGAAAGCATCATCCTTAAAAGCAGTGACCCAGTTCCATCAAAACTACCCAAGTGTGACTCTCAAATGAGTGAGGATGCTCGAATGTTATTTTGATTTTTATTTTCGGGTCATAGAAAATCACCAATCCTCTGGAAACAGTAAGTCTTATCTTTATGACTTGCTTAACATGCACTTGGCTTTCTTCCCACTCCGTGGAAATGTGCCTTGCTATGCTTCTAAAAGATGCCAGGTGCAGAAAGGCCAACCCAGGTTTGACATCCTCAACTTGAGCCTGTAGGGAGGTGTCACAGATTTTACAGGTTATTGGAAATCAATGTTCATCGGAATTCCTTTTGAAGCAGCAGAAATATAACCTAGAGCAGCCTTGCAGACACAGCTAGATTTAAGTTTAAGAGTCCCCCCATTGAACTAAATATTGTCTGGAGAGATGGATTTTTGATCATGTTTATATGTCAAAGGAAAAGTCCTACTCTATGAATTTGTATCACATTTCTAAGAGTCTGCAAACCTCGAGAACTAATCATTCCTGGTTGATGGCACACAGAAAGCAGTAAGATTTGTTTTACAACCACATTCAATTGATGTTTTCTGAATCAGTGATGCTCAAATAACAACGCCTGTTCAAAAAGATTGCATGTGCATATTTGAAAGCATAGCTGACCTGGATTTCTAGTACCACACATAGTATAAACCCTAAAATTCTTTACTGGAAGCACATACACTCATGCACACATGCATGTGTCTGTAGGCACTTAAGAAATTGAAGCTTGCCTAGTAGACATCGTGCTCTTCCAAATTCCGTAGCCCCCAAAGAAGCTGAATTCATTTTGCACTCAACTTTAAATGTAGTCCCAGCTACTCGGGAAGGCTGAGGCAGGAGAATGGCGTAAACCCGGGAGGCGGAGCTTGCAGTGAGCTGAGATCCGGCCACTGCACTCCAGCCTGGGCGACAGAGCGAGACTCCGTCTCACAAAAAAAAAAAAAAAAAAAGAAGGAAAGAAAGAAAGAAAGATAGAACCCTCCCCTGCCACCAAAATTGCCTGCCTCACTTTAAAACAAATTTTGAAAATTCACAATTCAGTGGTTCCTATGACAGACCTGGAATGACGTTAACTTTTAACTTCTAAAATTATGATCTGGTACACGGCATCACTGTGCCTGTCTCTAGCACAGTGTATCATCCCTAAACATGCAAACTCCCTGGTTTTCAACAAAGCAGTCCTGGAGGAAGGGGACCCTGGTTAAATTTAAAGGCATCCTAGAGTTGTATAAGTGCGATGCATTATAGAAATGTAGCTGTGTATGCTTCATTCCTTATGACTAACAGAGTTAAAATGCATTGTAATTCTTAGGCTTATTCAAATACTGTTAAGATGGTATATTTCTGTTGTGGAATTACATTGAAAGCCATAATGTCCAAGTCGCCAGAATAAGATGACTTGAAATATAACTTACTGTGAACACACCGGTAAAAGAAAAAAAAATCACCAGCAAAAAGTAATTTAAAAATTTATCACACTATTTTTACTTTTCTAGCTGTTTATATTCTAAGGTCCATTATAGGGTCTTATTTTATGCACGGTACATTTTTTTAAAAAAATTTGAGTTCAATATTAGCTTATGAAATTTTAGAGTGTTAGTATGAAGCATTTTTAAATAGGTACTGTGCTTCCTAAACTCATTTCCTTAAATACAATAGCAGAGATGGGTCGGCAATGGTCTTATTGCAAGTTTTACAGGTTATGCTATAGGGTGTAGGTTCTTGTCCAGGAAAATTATACCATGTAGCAAACTGAAACCTGGAATTTCTCCCTCCCATCAGTTAGTCTAAAGACAGGAAATGTGACTGCACCAGAAATCTGCTACACTACAAAATAAAGAAGATTGTGAAGTACATTTTCTTTTTTTTTTTTTTTTTTTTTTTTGAGATGAAGTCTTGCTCTGTCGCCCAGGCTGGAGTGCAGTGGTGTGATCTCAGCTCACTGCAACCTCCACCTCCCAGGTTCAAGCAATTCTCCTGCCTCAGCCTCCTGAGTAGCTGGGATTACAGGCACCCGCCACCACACCCAACTAATTTTTGTATTTTTACTAGAGATGGAGTTTCACCATGTTGGTCAGACTGGGATCAAACTCCTGACCTCATGATCCACACACCTCAGCCTCCCAAAGTGCTGGGATTACAGGCATGAGTCACCACGCCCGACTGTGAAGTACATTTTCGTACTGGGCCTGCTGCATTTGGCATAGTCATGAGCTTTCTGTAGCTCTTAATACCCTATTTTTATTTCTAGTGCCACAGGATGCTAGATAATCTGAATTAGCAAGAAAAAAAATATATACACTATTAAAATGTTTTCATTCCATTTTAAATCCTTATGTTCATTTTATTAATGAGGAGGTTAATTAAATATTAAATTACTTAATTAAATTATTTAATAATTAAATATTAAATATTAAAACAACATATTAAATGAGGAGGTTCTGTGTCAGATCCCAAGACGTTCAGTTACCAAAAGCAGACACTATGATTTGGTTTTATTGAGATTTTCATCTGGTGGAGAAAAAATATTAATCAGTTACTAAAACAGATATAAATTTGAAAGTGTACTATAAGAGAATATAATAGAATAAATCGCAATTGTGTATGGTCAGGAAAATCTTCCCTCAGAAAGTAGTAAATTGAATTATAATTTGAGAACAGGTAGGAATTAATATGCTAAACGAAAACACAAAAAACAAAAGAAGAAAGGGGAAAAAATGTATGATGTTGATTTTCGTTTTGATTTTATAAAATAATTATTTACATTAGAATTGTTTTAGAATCACAGGAAAACTGTAAAGATAGTTCAAAGGGTGCTCATATACCCGTATTCAGTTTCCTCTATCGTTAATGTATTACATTAGTGTGGTATATTTCTCACAAGCAATAAAACAATATTGCCATCCTATTATTTACTGTACTTCATACTTTACTTTGATTTTATTAATATTTCTTAATGTCTATCTCTGTTTCAGATCTCATCCAGGATACCACATTGCATTTAGTCCTCATGTTTTCCTAGGTTTCCCTGGATGGGAACAGTTAATCAGACCTTCCTTGTTTTTATGATCTTGGGTGTTTTGAGGAGTGTGGCTCAGGTATTTTGTAGAAGGTCACTCAATTGGGGTTTGTCTGAAGTTTTTCTCATATCTAGTTTGGGGTTGTGAGTTTTGGGGAGGAAGAACACAGAGGTGAAGGGCCCTTCTAACCACATCATTGATTGGGTACGTGCTGTCAACCATCAACATGACTGTTCAGTGATGATGTAAACCCTGATCAGCTGACTCAGGTAGTATTAGCCAGGTGCCTCCTCTGTTAAATTCTTATTCCCTCCCTTTTCCATTCTCCATTCATATAAAATAAGTCACTGTATTAGTCCATTCTCACACTGCTATAAAGAACTACTTGAGATTGAGTACTTTATAATGAAAACAGATTTAATTGACTCACAGTTCTGCAGGCTGTACAGGAAGCGTGGTTAGGGCAGTCTGGGGAAACTTAGAGTCATGGTAAAAAGTGAAACAATCATCTTCTTCTCATGGTGTCAGGAGGGAGAGAGCAAAAAGGGAAGTGTTACATACTTCTAAACAACCAGATCTCGTGAGAATTCACGCATTATCATGAGGACAGCAAGGGGGAAATCCACCCCCATGATTCAGTCTCCTCCCACCAGGCCCCACCTCCAACACTTGGGATCACAATTCAACATGAGTTTTGGGTGGAAACACAGAGCCAAACCATATCAATCACTAAGTACAGATTATGCTTGGAGAATGTGGCATTAAGGTCCACTTCCATGAGTAGGAAGTAAATTATATAAAGTATTTGGAATTCTTCTATGTAGTACATTTGTTTTTGACATGTGTTAGCATTTTAAAAGGCTCAAAACCTAACCCTAGAGCATAACACATAAAATACTGAATGTGTCTCTATCTCAGCAACATGTTATAAGTGGCTTTTATTTCCAACTTTTGTATAGTGGCTATGGTTATATTATACACAAAAATATTTTAAATAAAAAATGAAGATGTGAACTCTAGCATATTTAAATCCAGAATCTACACATAATTACTACCATTAGATTTGTCTTGAAGTTGTGGCATTTTTCACTCGATCTTAACCAAAAGGCCGAGAAGTGATGAGTTGTGGCATTTTGAAATATACAGAGTGTATATACATTGGATTTACAGTATAAAAAAGAGAAATGAAAATTACAAAAACATCAATGTACTCACCATTCAGATTAAGACATAAAGGAGCTCCATGTGCCTCCCCAATTTTATTTTATTTTATTTTATCATCTATGAGCTATATTAAAAGAAAAAGCATTTAGAAAAATAAAATTTAGCAGAGTTCTTGTGAACAAAGAAGGATCATAAATCAGGCAGCATTAGAACCAGAACAGGTTCATAAGCTCCACTCAGCAACATGAGCAATGAGCTTTCATAAGGAACATGGAAGCAAACAAGAGAAAACACTTGATTGGCTACAGATTGGCCTCATTTGGAACTGGCATGATGATGCATTTGTCTTGTTTGGACATAGTCTGAACATTTGTCTGCCTGTGAATGACAAATCTAGCTATGGGTTACAAAAATATATACTCCTAAGTTAGCTTTTGGTTTGTATATGTATTAAATTAGGTGAGGTTTGTTCCATAGTAACTCAAAGTATAAAGGCAGCTTCGGGGTAATGGCCTCCTGTTTATTTAATGTGGCAACTGCCAGCCTGATATTTGTGTCTCTTAGCTCCTTGTTTTGATTTATAGTTTTAATATTTATTTATGTTTCCTTTAAGTTTATCTTAACAGAATATCAATGGAAAAGTGCTTGTGTATTTTGCATATTATTTGTTAAATATTCATTTTTTTTTTTTTTTTTTTTTTTGAGACGGAGTCCCGCTCTGTCGCCCAGACTGGAGTGCAGTGGCCGGATGTCAGCTCACTGCAAGCTCCGCCTCCCGGGTTTACGCTATTCTCCTGCCTCAGCCTCCCGAGTAGCTGGGACTACAGGCGCCAGCCACCTCGCCCGGCTAGTTTTTTGTATTTTTTTAGTAGAGACGGGGTTTCACCAGGTTAGCCAGGATGGTCTCGATCTCCTGACCTCGTGATCCGCCCGTCTCGGCCTCCCAAAGTGCTGGGATTACAGGTTTGAGCCACCGCGCCCGGCCTCATTAATGTTTTTGTGCACAACTTTAGTTTATTCTTAGTGTTGTTATGTTATTTTGATATATGAGTATAACCACACACACACACACACACACACACATAGTTTTTCCTAATACTGATGGTCATTTTAATATTTTAACTTAATTGATATGAACAATATTTCTATAAATATTCTCGTGCATGTGTCTTGGTACTTGTGCATGAGAATTTCTATAAGGTATATATCTAGGAATGAAATAGATTTGAAAAAGCTACATTATTAAAATATACTAACTGCTTTCCAAATTTTTCTCCCAATTTGTATCTCTACTAACAGTATATGAGAATTATGATTGTACACATTCTTGACAATCCTTGCTATTCTTAGACTTTTAAAATATTCCCAATTTCTGTTTGTGAAATGGACTTAAGCATGGTATTAATCTCTGATTAGTAATAAAATAGAGCATGTTTAAATTAGCCATTTATTTTTCCATATTTGTGAAATACTTTCTCAGCTTTAGTGTAGAATGACTTTTTTCATACTGACATAGTGGATTTCTTTATATATTCTAGACTCAATATTTTTATGAGAGAGAGTATTTTATGAGAGTTATATATTGCTAATTTTACCTCCTAGTTTTTTATATTATTTATGACAATTAATAGACGTTCTTAAATTCATCAGAAAGCAGATGGATAAGTTTTCTTATAATTTCTCTTCTCTTCTGTGCACCAAATATAAACATTATACCCTTCATGGACATTGTGGTAGCAACTATATTCTGTAAGTTCCTCATTTGTATTTGTGTTCCTTGTTTCTGTTCATTTCTTACAAATACTGTTATGATTATTGTACATTTGCAATGTTGACAATAAATTAACTTCAGATCTTAGTGATCACTGAGACAACTATGGTTTTAGGAAGTACCAGAATGACCTGCAAGCCAATGCATTTTCTTTAATTTATTTTTCTGTCTTAGGTAGTGTGTTAATTTGTTCTTGCATTCCTATAAAGAAATACCTGAGGCTGGGTAAGTTATAAAGAAAAGAGGTTTAATTGACTCACGGTTCTACAGGCTCTACAGGAAGTGTAGTGCCAGCATCTGCTCAGCTTTGGCTGAGGCCTCAGGAAGCTTCTAGTCAGGAAGTTGAAGGGAGAACAGGCACATCACATTTCAAGAAGGGCAACATGAAAGAGAGAAAGACAAGATCCTGTACTCTTTCAAACAACCAAGTTTTATGTTAACTAACAGAGTGAGAACTCACTAATCACCCAAGGGATAGTGCTAAGCCATTCATGAAGGATCTGCCTCCATGATCCAATGACCTGCCACCAGGCCTCACATCCAACACAGGGAATCTCATTTCAACATGAGATACTGGGGGGACAAACATCTAAACCATATAAGGTAGGACATTTTATGAGATTGTATTTCAACACATTCTAATTACTTCATAGTACTTTTGAATTCATAGGTGTTTATGCTATTTTTCATTGAGCACTAACACACTTATTGTAATCCACCAAATATAGCCTAAATCATTGATATGCTAGGCCATTAAACACAACCAGACTTAGAGAGGACAGTTTCATGCAAGATATGGCTCACATGAGCCTTTGCAAAATCATCCCCAAATGTCTGCTTAATCAGTGACATAAATCATTTGGACTGATGTTGAAATTTCAAAATGTATTAGCAAGAAGAAGGTAATACATGAAAGTCATAATACTTCTTTCCCCTGAAAGATATAAGTGAGAGATAAGCTTCATGTCCATTTTTAGTAAGAACATACCTGTTGTGACATTTTTTCCCATAAAGCAATAACTAGATTTCTCTATTTCTAATTATGTTTGGCTTTGAAAGATATCATGGAATATCCTGAACTGTTGCATCATACCTCTGTGAAATTTTGGGAAAGAGTTTTATATTCCCCATCTAAGTTTGTTTTATTTAGGTAATAAAATAGAGGCTTTTAATTTGTGTTTTATGACTTCCTCTTCAAGCAGTGCTGACACTTCAGTTAGTGATCTCATTGACTAGATGGAACACCTCTGGTTTATTAAGGGCTATGGTTTTAAGCTGTGAAACTGTGCAATACAATTTTGCACACAAGAAATAAAAATTCAGAGCTAATAAGGATGTCTGTGCATTACATAGCACTATAAACACCAATCCCAACAGTATGCCCATAATTATACTCAGTTTCTTCAATTGTAATGAATAAAGGCATATGTTAATATCTCCAGTTTATTCTTCAAATTTATTACCTTCTAAACAGAGCCTCAGAGTTGCTATATTTCAACCTTTCAAGAATAGGTAGCTGGTGACTTGCCCTAATTACATTTTCAGTCCTTGAAACATGTTGGTTTCTCACATAGTGGCTCTTCCACATAACTTCTGAATAAATACTCTGTATATAAGTACAATTTTCTCTACGTACCATAAGGCTTAGAAGAAGTAGGAGAATGGATAATGTTTCACAAGATATTTATGTAAAAGGCAACAGCAAACATTTGAAAGAAAGTATGCTCAGTGCATTATCATAAAACACAGAAATACCTAATTGGGATATAATGTTATGAAAATAATTTAGGAATAAATCTAAAATATCTTGTGTTAATTACAGCCCTCAATACTCACCACACAAGACAATACACTCTGTTTTATGCGCATAGCAGTCAACATCGTTATCAAATGTTTCTTATGACTAGCCAAAATATGAAACAGACTCTTGAATTATTTTGATAAGTTTCTGCATATAGTCTATAAATTCAGATAAGTCCTGCTGAAATAATGCACTCATGGAATTTTATTTAGGGGAAGACAAATCTAATTATTTGTCAATCTCAGCTGTACTCACTGATGAAGTCCACCTAGGAACTTGCTTCTAACTTTTGTCTCAAGGCTTTTGAGAAAAATATTCTAATAAAAAGAAACATTGTGTTGCTAGATACAAATTAGTAATGGAATAGATTAGTGTGATTCTCACATTCTTAGACACTTCTTAGGATGCGCAGTAAAATGAGATGTACGACCCTTACATTTAGAGAAATGCAAGGCAAATGTGCAATACATGCCTGAAACATCATTAGTTAGTTTTCAGCGAACATGTCCTTCCTTAAGAATTAGACTTTCTTAATCATTTCATTCTTAGGGTTTCAAAATAGAAAACAATGCATTGGAGAACACATCAATTTCCAACTTTTACACAAATATCTTTATATCTGCCTTGTAATCTGCCTAAGGGCTCTTCTGGGTTTGCTGAGTAACAGCCTCTCTATGCCAATTACCCACAAAATATGGTCAATATATTTGCTTTTTTTCTTTTTTAAATACAGAGGTTATTTTCTGTAATTAATTTTAAATATAAAATAGACCCAAAATGTAAACTTCATTAGAATGTCATTTTTGAATAGGGAAAACTAGTCCTACAATCTCGCTAACTTTTCAAGTATTTTACATTTTTATGAGTTACTGGACAGGATGTATTGTATTATTCTCAGTAATTTTTATTTGAGATCTCATACATCTCATAATTTTATTTGATAATTTCTAAGAGATAGTTGTATTTTCAATTAGTTTTAACTGATTATAAAGACATGATAAGATTAAATGACAAGATCAGAACTATCTAAAAAATCAAGGGATATGATTTAGATATAAGAGAAATTATACACACTGTCAAAGCGTGTCACATACATGCAAGTTTACAGTCGACATGCGTGAATGACAGAATACAGCACTAACTCTATATGTCTGTGGGTGAAATCACTGCACACAAATATTCATGTCAAAGACATCGTTTTACTTTTGTAGTTGAGATTTGTTAGTGCCATTTGGTTTGTTTTTCCACTATACCTGTATACATTATAATTTTGAAAAGGAGGGATTTCAAACTTTACACATATTCTGGTATGTGATGGCATCTTATTCTAAATATACAGATCTTCCACTCTCTCCAGGCTTCCTGTCGAAATGCACTGTCGAAAACAGCATTTTTCCTTCCCTTGCCTAATAGTTTTGGGGATTAAAAGCATGCAATTGCAAGTGAGGGATAGAAAGAGAAATGAAGTGTTTTTGAGCTGAGAGCTTTCATTAACTGAGACACTGCTGATATTGCAACAGTTCAACACCACCGTGTCACACCCCTCAAAAAAAATCAGAAAAAAAGGTTGAGGTGCTATAAAAGAAATCAGTCTTTAAAGGAAGGATGAGCAATGTCAGAAAAATTCATGAAAAATGATATAACTATTCTGGTTGATAGTACGAATCATGAATAAATCATATACTGCAAGGGAAGCATGAAAATTGCTTGGTATCTAGGACATTGGATGCTGCGTTCTTAGAGAGAGAAAAAAAAGTGATACACATATAGTCCCTTGCATTTCCCACGGTAGCAAAAGGAACTGGTCATTTGAAATTTTTTACTTCTGTTTAACTCTAATACAAATAGATTGTTTTCTGAAGACTATTTTAGCTTATTTCTTCATGTTTTAGAATTTTGTATAGCATAACTTTAGTCAATGTCTTCCTTTTTATCTCAAAACTATTGTGTAATGACTTCAGGATAGCTTCAAATGTCCAAAAATCTCTTTTGTGGTTTACTCAAAGGAAGATTTGTTTTCAATTAATGACTTAAAATATTAATTTCTAATTTTAACATTCCAACTTGCTAAATTATTTTCATATTTAATTCTAGGGGTTAGGTTTAATGTCCCCTGGTTCCCAAACGTATGAGTTTAAACTTAAAAAGTTTGAGCCAGGCACAGTGGCTCAAACCTGTAATCCCAAAACTTTGGGAGGCCGAGGCAGGCGGATCATGAGGTCAGGAGATCGAGACCATCCTGGCTAACATGGTGAAACCCCATCTCTACTAAAAATACAAAAAATTAGCCGGGCATGGTGTCGGGCGCCTGTAGTTCCAGCTACTCGGGAGGCTGAGGCAGGAGAATGGCGTGAACCCAGGAGATGAAGTTTGCCATGAGCTGAGATTGTGCCACTGCACTCCAGCCTGGGTGACAGGGTGAGACTCCATCTCAAAACAACAACAACAAAAAGTTTGGAGAAAGAGTACAGAGAAAGAAAGAGTGTTCTTAGGCTTATGATGTTCTTTAATCTAAGAGTTGATATTTGTCCTTCCCAGCAAGGAGTAGGGAATAGGTGAGTCCAACCAAGGGGTGACATGAAAATTATGCACTACTTTCCATCTCCTATAATTGGTAAACACAGTTAGAATTTCTTAATTTTATTTGCAATTAGATTAATTTGTGTCAATTCAATTATTCATCTACACACAAATGTGCAAAAATTTGAATCCAAATTATTATCTGCATTAGCATATTTCTGTGAATGGTACTCTCTTATCTCTTGCTCTGTCACCTATGCTGGAGTTTAGTGGTGTGATTATGGCTCACTGTAAACTCAAACTCCTGGGAGCAAGTGATCCTCTGTCCTCGCCTCCTGAGACTCTGGGATTAAAGGTGCACGTCACCTCATCCAGCTATTTTTTTTTTTAAATTTTTGGAAAAACAGGGTCTGTCTATGTTGCCCAGGATTGTCTCCTACTCCCAGCATCAAGCGATCCTCTACCTTCAACCTCCCCATTCGGTGGGATTAGAGGTGTGAGCCATCTCATCCAGTTCTTGAAGTTCCTTTATGCTTTCTTTGACCCCCATTTTTAAGCACCTGACACAGCAACCACTTATCAATAGACTATGTGTACAGGTTCAATATAATGAAAATAGGAGCTGGAATTGTTCCCATGACTGCCATAGCTCATTATACTAGAACTGTGAAGATGTAGGTTTTTGACACAAATAAATGAAAGGTGAGTACATTTCAAGGCTTTATTTGAAGGCCTACCATCTTTCATCTTCTCATATTCTGGGATGGAGAACTGCAATTAAGCCTCTACAACTTATCCTTAAAAACTTTTATGTAGGTACTCTTAATTTCAAGATAAAATGAAGACTCACATATGTACCAGATTTGCAGATTTTGCAGATGCTACCTTGGAGTCAAGGTAGCATGATTTTGTAAAGACAGTGTGACAACATACAGCGTACACTTTTGGGTTGGATGGCCAGTTAATAAATGCTCTAAACAAACAAAAAAAATCATAAAGCAGTGGTATTCTGGAGAAAAACTGTCCTGTGTACACTTAATATTTCTTCTTAATCTACAAAGCAATATTAGAATTCAATTTTATATGTCCTTTCTTCCTGAAGGAGTAGTAGCATGGAAGAGAATACCATATTAAACATAGTTTCCATTCTTCACCTCTTGTAATCATTTAATATAATTCATCCTCCAGTATGTATTCACAGTATTCTGTTTCTCTCCAAAATGTCTTTTTGTTTTGGTGATTTTTTTGAACTTGATGGCAATAAAAGTTCATACATAGAAATTAGATGATTGTACCTTTCATCTAGGGTTTTATTGTACTTGCCATACCCTTATTCCTCTATGACATTGACTTGATGAGAAAATCAGAGCAGCTGACTGTTAGAATGTTTGACATTCTGAAATTTTCAGATTGTTGCTTGTGGTGTAGTTTAATTTATTTCTCTGTTACAAATATCTCCTCTATGCACTAATAAATAAATCATTGAAGTTTGATTAAATTCATGTTAAACCAATTTGTCAAGACTACTTCACAGATAATTCTGCACACTTCTCATCATATACATCTTGAGCTAAACAATGACCAGGTTATTTAATTATTATCATTCATTAATAATAGCTTTGTAGGAATAAAATTTTCATGCTACAAAGTTGATATTTTAAAGTATACAGTTTACGGTTTTAGAATATTCAGAGTTGTGAATTCATAACCACAGTCTAATGACAGAACATATTCATCACCCAAAGAGAATAACTCTACATGTTAGCAGTCACTAAAGTTCCCCTTTCTCCCAGCTGTGGCAATCACAAATATGCTTTCTGTCTCCATAATTTTGCCTAATCTGAACATCAGGCATAAATGGAGTCATACCATATGGAGCCTTTTAGGTCTGGCTTCTTCCATGTAGCATACTATTTTTCCAGATTTATCCATGTGGTAACATGTATTAAAACTTTCTTTCTTTTTTATGGCCTACTAATATTCCATTGTATGAGCATGCCTTATTTAAAAAATGTATCTCTTCATTATTTGATGTCCATCCGTTGATAGATATTTCCATCTTTTTGGTAATTATGAATAATGTTCTATTACACAAGGCCAGAAAATAGCCACGAGGGAGGACTAGGCAAAACAATTCGCACAAATAACACAAGCCTGGGAATAGTTTGTATTCACATCAGACATCCTAATTTATATGACTTCGGGTAAAATCTTCAGAAGGCTATCACTTTAATAGGGAGGCCCAATTAGCATCAGATTAAAGGCTGCTCTAAACCTTTCCTGACAAAGCTTCAAAGGAAACCTTAAATGGATCCACTTTATTCAAATTTAACTGCTTGCCAGAAACAACAACAAACAACACTATCTAAAATAACACAATCTTTTAGATAATAAAATAATACAATATATAAAATAATAAAATATATCTAACAACAAATGTAAAACTTACAGTACCTGGCATTCTGCAAAACGTTACCAGGGGGAGAAAGAAGGGATTTATGATACATACCAACAAGGAAACTCAATCATTAGAAACAGCTCTGAAATGACAGAGATAATGGGACTAGCAAAAAAAACAAACAAAAAAGAAGTTAAAAAATGCTCCTCTTTTTTTTTTTTTTTTTTTTTTTGAGACGGAGTCTCGCTCTGTCACCCAGGCTGGAGTGCAGTGGCACGATCTCGGCTCACCACAAGCTCCGCCTCCCGGGTTCCCGCCATTCTCCTGCCTCAGCCTCCCGAGTAGCTGGGACTACAGGCGCCCGCCACCTCGCCCGGCTAGTTTTCTGTATTTTTTTAGTAGAGACGGGGTTTCACCGTGTTAACCAGGATGGTCTCGATCTCTTGACCTCGTGATCCGCCAATGCTCCTCTTTTGACCATAATTGATAACAGAGACTAAAATTACCCTGTACTTAAAAACACTAAATATCAGAACAAATTATGTGTGTGTGTATATATATAAACATATATATAAACGTAAATATAAACATATATAAGCATATATACACACACACATATATGTGTGTGTGTATATATATGTTTCAAACTTTGGACAACAGGCAACATAGAGGAATAGTCTCTGAAAGAAGGAAAATACATAGGGTATAACTTAAGATTTCCAGGTTTACTATCTTGACAGAGATGCCAGGATGCAGCCCTGGGACCAGGAACCCTAAGATAACTCCAAAGTCTATCTGAAATTAGGGGAAAAGGGTAGTATTTGGACAAACCAAGGTGGCTAGAATCCACAGGGCAGAGTGGCAGAGAGGAGAGAGCTGCGACAAGAATGAGTTATCCCAAGAGAAGAGTTGCAGCTACGTTCAGAGCGTACCTCTCTATCTTCAGCTAAGTATCTACCAGTCAGTGTAGGCTATAAGAAAACCATCTAAAGCTGGAAAATAAATCACTGGAAATAGAAAGTGGACCAATTATCAAACTTACATGTTTCATAATTTTGGAAAAATTCAGGTTTTCTCAGCAAGAAACAACAATAACAAAACTTTAATGGTCATTTTTTTAATAAGGACTTAAACACTTTCACATCTATTAGTATTACTAGTATCTAGTAATAATTCTGTCTTCTTACATTTTTATTATTCTTCATACATTTTTAAATTCTTCTTCATACATTTTAAAAATTTTTTGTTATTTCAGTTTTCTTTTGTAGATATTTTTTATGTATCATTGAAGTACTTATAGAAACATCTTTTCAACTTTTAATACTATTAGATATTTTTAATATGGATCAAAAAATATATATTAACTATCTCCTATACACCAGCATGCTACATAATACAAAAACCATGGGATTCTTTAAAATGCTTTCTTTAAATTACATCTTTTAAAATTCCTAGAATATTTGCACTTCCCTTCTCATTAACAGAAGAAAACTTTAACATCTACCCACATCCAATTTTCAGTCATTGTTAACATAAACCAGTGGTTTACATTCAAATTAGTTCAGTTAGATTACTGATTTTATGTTAGTTTTTTTCCCCAGAATATTTCTTGATATCTATTCAGGTAGTACCCTTTGAATTCTCCCCTACTTCATCTCCGAGTCTTTTCATTAGAGGCTGGTGAAACAACTTTCCCAGAGCTATGAGGTAGGAGATTGAAGCAGAAATTACAGGCTTTCTTCCTCTTAATTAAGGTTTATTTATTGCCTTTTTATATTTAACACAGTAAAAAGTGCAATATCAGCAGAAAAGAATTGAGAGTTTAAAGGCATTTTGTGTATGTAGTGCATAAATATATGGAAGGATTAGCAATATTACTGACAATAATACAAGGGAATATGCAATGATGTGTCAACCTGAGCAATACCAATGGAAAAAGTGTATGTATAGACTAGAACTTGAAGAAACACCAGCATAGTGCAGATATCAGCAAAATCTAGATCTCTGCAACTGCCAAGAAAGCTGAAAATATGAAAACAGCATGAGTGTGTCTGTGTGAGTGTGTGTGTGTGTGTGTGTGTGTGTGTGATGGCAAAACTGACTTGGTGAAAGTATTGAATGGGAAACAATACCACAGAACAAAGTGTCTCCCAGCTTCTGAAGAAATATTAAATGATTTCACAGCAACATGAATGTAAGTAAAAAGAGAACCGCTATACTAACTTGAACATATACATATTTAATACCATAGCTTCTGACTCATTATCATATTATTTAGAAAACTATACCTTTGGGTCACCAAATTAAAATAGATAGATTGATAACAAATTTACAGGTAATGCCTTTACAGTGGCTACTTGGTTTACCTTTAGGGTCTGTAGATTACAGATTATAGTTAACACTATAAAAATCTCAATAACATTTTCTTCTGAAAAGATGCTTTTTATGTTTTGAGCCTAACCATTCTATTCATAAAACTGTAATTTTTTATATTGAATATCCCTTTTCAAATGATATCACACTAGATCCAAATAAGGCTGGCATTAAGTGTTCATTGGAATGCTCCAAGTTCACATGTAGGTAAACCATTCCTACTCTTCTACTTGTAATGTACTGTGTGACACTCATGCATTTCATGATTAAGAATTGCATGAATTATGCTGTTATTTTTATATAAAACAAATGTGACTTATTTTTCAAATGAGCATATTGAATCTTCCATAATAGTGTGATTCTGTAGCTTTTTTTTCCAAATACAAAGACCTTTAAGACATATTATTTTATTTTTTCTAATTCCCTGGGATTGTGAATAAATCTATTTTATTGTTAGGAAAATTGAAGCCCTCAAAGGTTAAATCACTTGCATAAAACCACAGTCACTAGTGGCCAAACCAGAGTTAAATTTCAGACTTTATCTAGAAGATCACATCGCATTTCACTCTGCCACTCTTCCTTCGTGAGTAGTTTAGTTCTGGCTACACTCTGAATTAATACAATTCTCATTAGATGTCTCCATCTCCCAGCTGTCAGAAATTAATTTGGACTTCTGGAATTGGCAGGGACAAATCTCTTCTCTCCCAATAAAAAGAGAGCCAGCTGATATTACATTTTTGAGCTTGAAGGAAATGTGATACTATATTAATCATCATATTGAAAACAAACAAGTTTTCCACTTAAATGATTGAATTTCACTGAGCTAGTAAGCTGAAGCTAATTCTCACCAAATATCAAATCCTTCAGCTGCACTGCACACCCTGTGCAGATGAGTACTAACTGCTCAACTGGAAAGGACATTCCTTTCTTTCACATACAATGTAAGAACATTCAAGTCATTGTCCAATAAGGTTACTTTTAAAGATCACTATAAATCCTAAGTGGTACACTTTATGGAATATATTCAAGACTTAAAAAATGATTTCTGGCAAAACTTTAAGAGCTAAGTACACTGGTTTTGATTCAGGAAATGCATTATCTAACCCTGAAGAAACTGCTCCTGTAATTGTTTTGATTTTTTGTTTGCTTGTTTGTTTAAAAGTTGAATAAAACAAAATTGCAAATGAGACAAATCTCTTAAATATTTATTTTCATAGCTAAATATGGCTTAAATACATCTAAATTCATGTTAATAAAAATTCTGCCGTTCAGGATGTTGTTAAAAACATATATTTTAGTTTCACCAAGTACAGGTATAACTATTAACAAGATTAGTATATATACACATACACACAGGATGTATTATATATGTACTATCAGTATATATATGCTAATCTTGTTGATTTGGTAACTCAGTAACAACAAAGTTAGTATATACATATATATACAATAAATCATGAACATATATGTTATATATAGCTTATATACATAACATATATGTTTGCATATACATAAGTTAGTATATACATATATACATAAGTTAGTATATATGTTAGTATACACACATATATTCAGTAACTCACTAACATATATGTCATGTTATATGTAATAGATAATATATAATATATTATACATAAATATATAATATATATTATATAATATAATATATATTATATGTAATATATATTATATACTATATAATATTAAATATAATATATATCATATAACATATAATATATAATATTATATATCATATTATATATGTTTTATGTATTAGGTATTTGGTGAGGCAGTTTCAGCTTACTATCTTAGTGAAATTCAATAACTCACTAACAGGGAGTTGATAATTAATGACAATTAAGCTAACAGTGAGTTACTGAATTTCACTAAGATAGTAAGTTGAAACTAAATCTCACCAAATACCTTATCTGCACCCTATGCAGATAAATACTAACTGTTCAACTGGAAAGGGCATTCCTTTCTTTCACACGTAATATAAGAGCATTCAAGTCATTGTCCAATAAGGTTATTCATACCAATACCAGATTCAGATTTGTGTGTGTATATATATACACACACACACACACATATATGGATGAGAACATCATTTATTAAAAAGTAATATTATGTAACCTTCCAGGTTCTTTGTCAAAAGACATAAATTGGACTTATTTACTTCTTCATTTTGGAAAATGTAACTATTTCTAACCTTTTCTCTTAGGTTTGTTTTCTTTATCATCTTATCTATGATATCAGTTGGGAAGATGTAGACAAATATCTAGCTCTGGATCCAGAATAAAAGGGATAACAGCTGGTTCTAAAGGCTTTCTCTAGCCTCAGGAAAACCTGAGACTTTGAGCTTTGATCTATTTATTTTCTTTCTAATATGAATTCAAGAGATTATCAGGAGCATACCTATACCAGATCCAAGATCAATGAAACTCAGGCCAAGAACATACACCTGCTCTTTGGTGGGCAGCGTTTGTTAAGGACTGAGAGTCAACACTGATACACGGCTGTCCTGGAGGATGGTGGGAATGAAGGATGTCTTCTGCACTCCAGGGATTGTGAGGAAGGCCCCTTGTGCACTCCTGTGGAGTTTAAGCCTTCAAGGGACTCCAGAGCTCTGAGCTGAAATCATAGGCACAGACTCAGCCTCATCTCTCATGACTGAGCACATACCAAAATCGGGATGATTTAGACATCAGATCATAGGCCTAGGAGTCAGAGGAGTCCTGCTGTGATGATTCAGAATAGGCTATAGTGTTTACTGTTCTCCATGCTGCCTTAAAAGTAAATATATTTGGTGCTGAATACAGCCCATTGTGCCTTATCCATGTGGTTATAAAGTTGAATCCAAGATCACTGTTAGTACAGTAAAATTGGTATTTCAAGAAGGCTGATATTCTTTATTCCTATATATAGGAATATTTACCTTATCTTTTCTTACCTTATTTAAATTTCTGTTGGTACTATGATTCAAATAAACACCACTCACCTCCTTATCCAACACACTCACATAAAACCACACCCACTCATGCCCATGCTCTGAAACTCCAGTAAAACCTAGGGTTGACAAGAAAGAGAATGTATCTTGAGCCTCATTCAAATGTGTTTAGTTAGGCATCAGTGTTATGGAGAGCATGGCAGCTTTCAAAATGTAATGGACTTCACAAATCAGCAGAAGTTACAAGTTCAGAGATAAGGCCACATCCCCCCACTTCTTATTGAATGGATTATAGAGGAGGACAAGAAGGTTCTTTTCTAAGAAGCATTTCCTGTGATTCTGATAATCTCAAAATGCATACATTTCCATTATTTTTAGTCTTCCAGTTTTATTCTCTTTATGTGGAAAACTTTAAGGATTGGGGGAAAAAACCATGAGATAATCTCTCTGTATGTTACTACTTCCTAAGAGGTACATTGGGATTCCTTGATGTGACATCAAGATGGTTTTTATATATGTGGATTTTATTACTCCTATTTCAATTTTTGACCTTTGGGATGAAATGTGGCTGATAACAACTATGGTAAGTAAAGGTAGTTTATCATTTCTCAGGTAACTGCGTGTACTAGAAACCTACAAGGCTTTAGAAATAAATATTTAAGCCTCCTGTCTCACGGGAAATATTAAAGGTCTTATTACCTGGTGCAATTGGTGGGAAGGGAATTACAATATGTATGTTATGTTTGCTCTCAGAAGCAGCAGCAGATAAAATTCAGCAGCATGAAATGAGGTAGCTGAACAGAGACCCACCAACTGGTACAGAATATGCTGCCATGGTGTACATAAACAGAGAGGCCATTCCCCAGCACCGTGACTAAAATTAGAAACCAGCTACATCATTCCAATAATATGGAAGGACTTAGAGGAAATATTATTCCTAAGTTTTAGGCATACGATGAGAGAAAGCATTCAGAATGGCTGATGGAAACAGTTGAATAATGTACAGTGTAACATGGTGTTATGAGCCGTGTATCTATGCTTTGGCCGATGACAGACCACACATACAATGGTGTCTTAGATTATGATGGAACTGAAAAATTCCTGTCACCTACGGATGTATTGATGATCCTTATCCTGCTAGGTGAATGTGTATGTTTCTGTTTTAGTTTTTAATAAAAAATGTTTAAAAAGTAAAAAAAAAAGTTAAAAATAGAAAAAAGCTTACTCAATAAGGACGTAAAGAAGAAAACATTTTTACACAACTGTACAATGTATTTTTGTTTTAATGTAAATGTTATTACGAAAGAGTCAAAAAGTTAAAGAAATAAAAGTTTACAAGGTAAAAATTTTACAGTAAGCTAAGGTTGATTTATTGTCGAAGAAAGACTTGTTTTATATTAATTTGGGGTAACCTAAGTGTACAGTGTTTATAAAGCCTACAGTGGTATATAGTAATGTTCTAGGCTTCACATTCACTCACCACTTACTCACTGACTCACCCAGAGCAACTTTCAGGCCTATAAGCTCCATTCATAGTAAGTGACATATACAGGTGTATCATATTTTATTTCTTATAACATATATTTATAATATCTTTTCTGTGTTTGGATATGATACACAAATACTTACCACTATGTTACAATGGCCTACGGTATTCAATATAGTCAGATGCTGTACAGGTTTGTAGCCCAGGAGTAATAGGTGGTACAATAAAGACTAGGTGTGTAGTAGGCTATACCCTCTAGCTTATTGTCAGTACACTCTAGGATGTTTGCACAATGACTAAATAACCTAAGAATGCATTGCTCAGAATGTATCACTGTGAAGTGACACATGCTTGCAATAACAAACTCTAATATTCAGTGTTTTTATATAAATTGATGATAATTAAGCTTTTATCTTTTATAAGCATGTTGTTTTGATTGTTTCTGTGCAGATTATTTTGGCATCATATAAGTGTGTTAAATATACCTGAGTCTCATTATCTTCCTGTCTGTGCAAGAAAAGAGATTTGCAATGAGGAGTATTGTTGGGAAACAACAGGAAAGGCAAACAAAAATTGGTTGCGTGAAGAAAGGAAAGAATAGCTAAGTTCTTGGTCAAATAGATAATCTACCCTCAACTTTAAACAACACCATGTTAAAATTACATTCTTGGGAAACACAGAGAGTAGATGTTGTATCCTCACCACAAAAATAATCACAAGGTGAGGTAATGCATTTGTTAATTATCTGGAGTTAAACATTCCACAGTGTATATATGCTTCAAAGCATTGTGTTGTACGTGATAAATACAAACAAAAATTGTGTTGAAGAACTAAAAGTATTTTCTTTTCCTGGGACACAGTATTATTTTCTGTGAAATCTATTGTACAGGAAATCCCCACAGTCCCGAGTTACAATTGGAAATCACTGGGGAGAAAGATAAGGGGATGATGGATATAATTTTTATTGAAATTTATATATATGATTAAAATATGAATATATTGAGTGTGTGAGTGTGTATGTGTATGTAGACACCTCCACACACATCTAACTCTCCAAACAACTCTGGAGGTAGGCATTGTTTGGTAGGCATTAATCTTTATAGATGAGAAAGTTAGGGTTTACTTAAATAACTTGCTTGTGGTTACTCGGCTACTAAGTGCTGAGCTGAATTTAAAACTAGGTCTGTGTTGCTCCACACCGATTTTTTGCTGTTCCCACGTATAAAGGTTACTGGAACACCAGGAGTTCAGTTTAGGTCCTGCTGCTTGCTGCACAGAAAGCCAATCACTGGGAAAATGAGTATTGCCAAGAAAGAGGGCTTTAATTGGGTGCCGTAGCTTAGGAGATGGGAGATCAGTATCAAATCCATCTCCCTGACTGAGCAAAATTTGGGGTTTATATAACAGGGAAGAAATGTAACCATATGTGGCAAAACAGGATTTAAGGAGGCATAAGCAAGAGGAATTGGTCAACAGGAAGCCGGTGATCATGCAGGCAATTGTGGTGGGTGAAGGGTTTGGCATCTCATTGAATGCAAAGATTTTGTAAGCTTCAGTTCCTTGATTCTGTCTGCAAGGCTTGATTATTGGTTTCCTGACAAAGGAACTCAAATAATACAAATGTAACTTTCTTAAGTTTTAAAACTGGGTGGATCAATTATGTTTATTCAAGAAATAATAAACGTTAGCTCAATGGGACAATTGAACCAGTTTCATAAGCACAGATGGCCTAAGCCTGATTATTGGCAAAGAAATCCAAAAAACAACACCAGACAGACATAAAACCATATTATTATTGAAGATCCAAATGATGCCTTAAAGTTAGATCCCATTAACTGAGATAAATTCAATGAGTTTCTCTTCTTTGGCAGAAAGGTAAATAAAATAATTAAAATAAAGTGCTCAGTGGAAAATAAGTTGTTCCCTCCAATGCCTTGGAAAATTAAGACACATGTAAACAATTTCAGTTCACTATTTAATAATGCAAGTAAGTATTCTGGCGTGCAGAGAGATGAAAAATCTAAAAATTGCCTGTGCTTGCCAAAGAAGAGTTTACAGGGGAGGTATCATTTTGGTGGGTATTCAAGACAAGGTAGGGATTTGTTAGTTGTAGAAAGAGAGAAGTTGTTTCCTTGCCTACACAAGAAAAATGACATTCTTTATTGATACCAGAAAGGATGAAAATCGTGCATAATCTGAGGACGCATTCATTTTTATAATCATTTAAATGATCCTACATTTCTAGAGAATTCTGTAGCTTGTGAACCATGAAAGTTTAGTGATTAACAGTTCACTGGAACATATTAATTTACATCTCCAAAGTGGGGAAGAGGTGATTCTTTTTCATTTATCAACTTCCTCCATCTAAATGGACCTCAGCCTTGCAGAAAGGGCTTCATGGCTTTGTCCTTTCTCTTACTGATCCATGTTGGCTGATACTGAATTTAGGGAGACTCAGGATAGATTAATTAAATTAACTGAGCCCTTTGCAAAGTCACATTGGGGGCAATTTAATATATATTTTTTTCTGTTTAGGTGGTTGAGAAAGAAAATTCAGGCTCAGCGGTATAAAATACTGTTTTAATTAAATCCAAAGAGGAATGTAGCCTTAGTTTCTTGCTTAACTTCCTTAATTATGTAAATTAATTTTAGAGTAACTTTGTTTTATGAAAGTGAATATATTTTTGCAAAATTATTTTACACTGCCCATCAGGAGAAACGTCACAGTCAAATTTTGCTTTATTCATTTCTTTTGATCAGTAAATAAAATCTCAAAGTAAGACTAGGCCATTTTCAGGAACTCTTTGAATTAAAAGTAATCAGAAATAAATTTAAATCCCAAAGTACTGTAATTTTTCAAAGCAAGAAAAGCACAAAGACCACAACCCCATAGCTATGTATCCAAATACATTTCGGAAAAAATACTTGAGCATCCATTGAGGCAAATGCTATAGTTTGCTCTACCTCTTTCCTAATATATGTGTGTGTGTGTGTTTATATGTATATATATAATTTTAATAAAGTAAAAATATTAATAAAAATAACTGGATTACTTTATATTATAAACACCTTTTATATCTCTTCAGATATCTAAACAAAATATTATTGAAATTGCCTTTTTCAAAAAGATAGGTGAATGGCTTCTATTCTTTGGTGACATATTCTTTCTCATCCCCACATATATTGAAGAAATATAGATCTGAATGCCTCATAAGTTGCAAAATTTTAACTAGTTTTATAGTTTCTATATATAAAATGGACTTAATTACTGTTTAAATTATCATGAATCTGGAACAATTTCACTGTGCCAAAAAATGTGATCAAACCAAAATATTTGCTGTGATATATCCGTAGACACCATAGTCAGCCTAATTGAACAAAATCAGCAACGTTTGCTATTGGTGTAGCCATTATACAGGACAGCTAATCAGCGTGTCAAGGAACTGAAAGTGATACATGGATTAAAGATTAATGCATAGAAGAAAGAGACAGGGAAAGCAAGAGAGAAAAAATATGTTTCGGACAAAAGATGTGCACACTTACATATTTTAATATTCTTTCTCCTCTCTGTCTCTCTCTCCTACATATGTAAATAGCAAATATATACATTTCTGCACTTTCTTATCATTTTGCACATTTAGGCTGCATTGTGGGTATAGTGCATGAGTTTGATGATTAATTAGTTATACTTATGAAATTCACTGTTCCCTAGATAAATGTAGGTAGGTAGATACACATGCTGCTTGAACATGTCAATATGAACACAGTTTGAGATAATGGATTTCCAACTCACAGCTGTGAATGTCTCACACTTTCAGCAATTTTACCCACTATTTAATATTGACATTTATAATAGAGCCCTGTCAAAAGAAAGCATATGTAAAATTAGTTTTATTTCAACTTTCTATGAAATGGTGAAAGATCAGGATTTGGCATGTAGCTTAACAGCCTGTTTGATGGAAAAAATATGAACCTCAGGGTCCTATCTAGATTGAATATTTGCTTCATCATTTTGAACTCACATAACCTACAGAAAGTTGCTTAACTACTCTGAAATACAGCATTCATATCAATAAAAAGGGGATGTCATGTGTGAGATGTTACCTCACACTCTATAAATATTAGTTAACTTTTGAGTCCTTAGAACTGCTTGTTTTGGGGTTGAATACATATATACGTATATATGCACATATATTTATGTATATGTACACTTATATATATAAAACCAATGATATTAAAGTTTCACATTATAAGAGAGATATATAGATATAAAATCACTACAGTAACACTTATGATTTTAATTGTTTTTATGTTTACATCTGTTCCACCGTTGGGGAGTGAGAAATTATCTAATTAACATAGTCTGAGGACAGAGTCATGTCATACCATGAGAAACAAAATGTAAGTTTTACATCGTCTTGTTATATTACTAAAAAAGGAAAAATGACAAAAATACTTGTTAAAGAGTGGTTTTCTTACTCTTTCACTGTCAATTACATCTATAAATTCTCCTTTAGGACTGAATTTATTACTTTACTTTTGTGGATTAAATTTGCCTTGATATGTCTTCAATTTTCTATCTTGTCTATTATATACGTTGCTATCAGATTAGGCACCTGTGGCTCAGGGTCATTATCTTCATGACTAGGATTCACCTCTGTAACAATGGAAAACTGTGGAACTGAATTCAGAAAAAGTGAGAAAGAGTCCCTAAGATTATATGTTAAATTTTAATATTTCTTGCACAGAATAACTTTCTGAGTGTTCATCACTATAATATTCTTATCATTACCATTGACTACATTCCAAGGGACTATCTGGTACTAAGATCAATGAAAGGAATCACAATTTATTTTCTGAAGTATATATAAGTTAAAAATTGTTTCTTCTTATAAAACAAGGCTACAAAAATTGGTCAATCCAATACATTCTGTCACATATCTTCCGTACTTTCATCGTACCCATTAGAAGTTAAAGTTACGATAGGTTGGATATGTAAACTTCCCATAGAGACCGGGAGAAAAGCCTCACGCCTGTAATCCCAGAAGTTTGGGAGACCAAGGCAGGAGGATTGCTTGAGGCCAGGAGTTTGAGATCAGCCTGGTCAACATAGTGAAACCCCGTCTCTACAAAAAATGAATTCACTAGTGTGGTGATACACACCAGCAGTTCGAGGTACACAAGACTCAGGTAAGGGGGTTGCCTCAGCCCTGGAGTTTGAGGCTGTAGTGAGTCATGACTGTGTCACTGCATTCCAGCTTGGGTCACAGAAAGAGAACCTGTCTCAAAGAATTAAATACATAAAAATGAATAAACTTTCCAAAAGCCAAAAAATGGTGCTTATCTAAGTAACATCTTCCTATAAAATTGTAACCAACACCGTTTTTTCTCATTCTAAAAAATTTCCGCTCAAAACTAGGCATGTCCGTGTATGTCAAAGGCATGTTAATAAATCTAAACAGGTTATTTGGAGCATGTTTGTATGTCTTTTTTCTGGAAAACGCTGATGCCATCAATCTAGCAAAAATAATTTCATTTTCATAAATTCATATCAATTTATCTGCTTAATGTGCTGAAAATCTAGTTATATGAACATAGTCAATTAAAAATTATTCACGTTTTTTAGATTTACTTTTCTAAAAGTGAACTTTATATTTTCACATTTGCCAAAAGTTCACTTACCAATATCTGTGAATAGTTAGAAAATAATAAAACTAGAGAAACTAAAACTATATTAGTTATAATTTCATATATATATATAAAAAATATGAAAAAATAGATTGTTGTAAGGTGGCAGAAACATCTTTGAGTGTAAACTTGTGCAAACGATGCTACAATTCCACTCCTGAGGGGACATAGGTTGTTTTAAAACCATTTCTAAAATTTAATTCCAGTATGACGACATCTAGGGAACTATATATTTTTATCTATTTTTATTATACAAATTGTGTAAAAGAACAAATAGTGGCAAAATGTTAAGTTCTCAACTTTCATAATGAAGTAGTTTAAGATGCATTCTGAATGTCAACAAGTAAGAGGTTTCAACACTTTTATCTAACCATTTAAGTAGCATACATTTTCAATGCTAAACAGAAGGCCATGGAAAATCAACAGTAGTATATTATTTGTGCTTAAGTATTAATTGCTTGAGAATGTAAAATGTTAAAATTCTTTATTTTTACACTAACCAACTGAAGTGGAAAACTGAGATAATTCCCACAAGCAGAAATCACATTTGCTTCAATTATGTGGATACTTCAGAAGAAAGGAATCTTTAGGTTATAATTACTTACATCATTCAACTTTAATCTTGATGCAGCATTGGCATGCTGGTTACAGTGATGGGAAATTTTTTTAACACAATATATTGTACTTTATGAAGATTTTTGATCTAAAATTAACTCTAGAAATCTTAGGTATCAAAAGACATCAGAAGAAATAAGGTAACTGTTTCAAAATTATCATAATAAGGTAGAAGCCAGTGATGACTTACAATACAATAAAGCATCTCAAAGACAGTCTTAAAATTGATTATTTTAAAGATCATTGTTGAAGTATCTAAGGCAACCAGATCGAATTTTGGAAGTAAATATCAGCAGTTACTTGCCAGAACATGTGGTTTAAAGATTTCTTACACAAGGCAACATGTTGCACAGCTTTACAAGGGCATAAATATAATTTAGGACACACAGTGATCTAAACCCTAACCTGATTTGCGACTGCTGACACTAAGTAGAAGAAAAAAGGCAACAAGATTTTCCCCAGTGATTGTAATGCTTAGTGCTAACTTTGTGAACCTGATTTTTTTAAAAGTTTATCCTGTTTTATAAAGAAGGTTTTTCTCCATTATTGTCCAAATTTTTCTGCATTACTTTTTCAAGAGCATTAATCTTTGAGACACATTTTTGGCTATGTAACTTTTCAATTTTTGGCCCTAGCTGCGATAAAGGACACATTTCCCCCCAAATTTTAGGAGATTGGTTTACACTGATGCCGAAGAGGGATTTTTTTTTTTTCTTTTTTAAATAAATTAACATAAATATGTTAGCATAAGTGCTCTTTTCAAAAATATTTAGAACTTTAAGAGTTGAGAGTCTGTCTAAAAATACAATTGCCATAAATGACATTGTGATTTGGAAAAATGTGTTGATATATATACAGACACACACACGCACAGTTAATAGACTGTGCTATACAATAAATGTTAGTATATCCATCAAGTCACCAAAGAGAATTGCATTATTAACATTCATTAACTTTGTAACAGATAACATAATTGTGCAAATAACCCAAAGCTATGTAATTAGGATGTGATTATATTCTCATTTCTTTAAGACAAGATGAACTTATAGTTAAAGCAACTGGTGCAAACGAAAAGGAAAATGTGAAATTAGGTTATCCATCAAATATTAAATACTTATTCTCCTTTGTTACTAAGTGTAAATGGATTGTTCAATTATCTGCGTTATATAACAATTTTCTATTAAATGACTATGTAAAATTAAGCCCTCATATAGTTTCTTCTCTCATTACAGTCAAAATGTTCCACATTATTTGGGGATGACAGAACTGGTTCCTTGTTGCTTTAGTTATGTTTATATTCAATAGGCTAGAATAACTAAAATTTAAGCATTGGTGTTTATAAATGTAAATTTCCAGGGGCGAGAGTAAAGTAACCACTTAAGAAAGGCAAATTAGTCCTACTTTTTTGGTACAAAAAATTTTGAGGATGCCAACATCTGATAACAGCTGAGGAAAGCTTAACTCTTCGTTCCAGGCTAAGCAGTTTTTTTCATCTTTTTGATTATCTCTGTACTTCAAACTACTGGGAATGAACATCCATATTAACAAAGAAAGTTTACTGGAAATGATATTTATTTTTAGCACATCTTTTTAGATAATTTTCCTTTCACTCAAAGTTATTCACAATTTAAAATATTTGTATGTTTTATTTTAAACAAAGTAGTTTTACAAATACATTGACATCAGATAAATGTATCTTAACCCTGATTTATTAAATATAAGATGATAGGAAGTAATAGGTAACTCCTAAATCATTATGAGTTATTGCAGCACAAATTAGTGATACTACTGATAGGGACAAGAGGCAGAGAAATTCTAGCCAGAAAAGGGCGGGTCCCCAACGAAATCCCACACTCAAGGCACAAAGCCTGAAGCTGTGTCAAAAGTGAGAACTTGTATCCCTGCTTTCCTGCTCAAATGTTGCCTTTTCCTAAACTACCCATGGCCTGCCCCACCCCCATCCTGTGCCTAGCTGGCACACAGGAGACACATCCTCAGACCCAGCTGGCATACAGGAGAAGTAGCTGGCTGCCAGAGAGAAGCAGCTTGACTTCAGAAGAACAGCTTGTTGGTGTAACTGCAGAGTATCTCCAGGGCAAGATTACCTACCCACCCCCCATCACCTTTTCAGCATCCCTTTCCACTGAAAACCACTTTCATTAGCAATAAATTCTTCTGCATTTACCATCCTTCAATTCATTCCTGTGACCTCATTTATCCTGGATGCCGGACAAGAGCTCAGGAGCCAGGAGTGAGCTGGCCCTTTGCCCTCACTGGTGGAGGGCAGCTGTCTCACACGAAAGCGTGGAGGGCCCACTGAGCTGTTAACACGTAAGCCGTCTGTGGACAGCACAGCTAAAAGAGCACTGTAAGGCGCCCCTTGGGGCTTCAGGCATCGCAGGCATCCTGCCTGGACGCTGCTGGTCCTGCACGGAGTTTGCTTCTGCTGGAGCCCAAAAGTGCTTGTTTCAGAGCCCAAAAGTGATTGATTGCTCCGGCTCCTGCACCCGCTCACCTGCGCGCTTCCTTCCAGGAGGGGTGGAATGCAGCGGTCTGCGTGAATGGAGTTCGATCCCACGTGCGCCTAAGCGGCCAGCTGATTCCAGCACTCCAGTTCCCTCCCGCCAGGAGTTGACAGTTGCGGGCTAAGTAAACAAGGCTCCCTTATCATGAGTCCAGCAAAGGGGTCAAGGAAACACTTTGCCTTACCACCATTTTTTTTTTTTTTTTTTTTTAGATGGAGTCTTGCTTTGTCACCCAGGCTGGAGTGCAGTGGCAGAATCTCGGCTCACGGCACCCTCCACCTCCCGGGTTCAAGCAGTTCTCTGCCTCAGCCTCCCGAGTAGCTGGGATTACAGGCACCTGCCACCATGCCCAGCTAATTTTTGTATTTTTAGTTGAGACAGGGTTTCACTATGTTGGTCAGGCTGGTCTTGAACTCCTGACCTAATGATCCACCCACCTTGACCTCCTGAAGTGCTCGGATTACAGGTGTGAGCCACCGAGCCCAGGTAGCCCTCGCTACCTTATTCCTAACAGAAAAGGAAAAAAAAAAAATGTGCATCATCCTTCATTACCAATGTTTTTGTAATCTATAACTTCTTTTAACATAGGTGAACTAACCCTATATACTCATTTGAGCATATTTTAAATTTCAATCTATGTGGGGAGTCAGATTTACCACAACTTTTAGGCCTGTCTCCCTTCTTTAGGCTTTGAGTGTTCATGTGTCCCCAAATTTTACATGTTGAAATTCTAATTCCTAAGGTGATATTAGCAGGTAGGGCCTTTGGGAAGTGATTAGGTCATGGGGGCAGAGCGCTTGTGAATGGGATTATATAAAGGAGATATAAAGTGCCTGTATAAAGGAGATCTCGGAGATACCTCTGCCACTTCTACCATGTGAGGATGCAGGAAGAGGGGCCTCACCTGACACCAGCTCTGCTGACACCTTGATCTTGGACTTTCCTTATGACGAATGCATTTCCTTTATGAGAAATGAAGGTCGTCAATTTCTGTTGTGTATAAGTTTCCAAGTGATTTTGTTATGAAAGCCTGAATGAACCAAGACTCTTCTAGCAAATTTTCTTGGATCCACCTTACTATGAAGAGATAATTTGTGCCTGGGTCTGCAGTGTGTCTGCGTCCTAGGTAAGTGGTTCATCTATAACACCAGCTGCTTAAAATCATATTTTTTTTCTTCTCTTTAAACATAGTTTGTCATTTAGCTTGGTTATTTAATGTCATGTATACTAATTTTCAGCGCAAAGGTAAAATTTTAAAATGGTCATGAAGATAATGTTTCTTTCAACACTCTCTGGTAATACTAGAGACAACAACATCCAATGCTTGAAAATCTAATCTTTTTAAATTTTTTTGAGACAAGATCTCACTCTGTTGCCCGGAATGGAATGCAGTGGCATAATCTTGGCTTACTGCAGCCTCCGCCTCCTGGTTTCAAGTGATTCTCCCACCTCAGCCTCCTGAGTAGCTGGGACTACAGGTGCACACCACTTTATATTTTTAGTAGAGACAGGGTTTCACCATGTTGGCCAGGCTGGCCTTGAACTCCTGCCCTTAAGTGATCCATCCACCTCAGCCTCCTAAAGTGCTGGGATTACAGGCCTGAGCCACTGCACCTGGCAAAAATCTAATCTTAACCTTATGTTACGTGATTGTGCAGCCACTTAGTGTATTTTCCTACTTTAACAAACCTAAAACTTTTTAATTTTAATTTTATAAATAAATATGTAAACAGAAAAGTGCACATATATTCAATTTGTAGTACTCAAAAGTATAAATTGAATTCTTGCAGAATGAACACCCCATACCAGTATAAATAGGTAGGAATTATGAATTTGAATATTATGAACAACCTAGAAGTTCCCTGGCATTCACTGCTGCCTCAAGGATAGTTGGTATCCTGATGTCTAGCAGTATGCTCTTTGCCTATTTTCATTCTTTTTTTTTTTTTTGTGACAGAGTTTCACTCTTGCTGCCCAGGCTGGAGTGCAGTGGCGTGATCTTGGCTCACCACAACCTCCGTCTTCCTGGTTCAAGCGATTCTCCTGTCTCAGCCGCCTAAGTAGCTGGCATTACAAGCATGTGCCACCATGCCTGGCTAATTTTTTGTATTTTTAGTAGAGACGGGGTTTTTACCATGTTGGTCAGGCTGGTCTTGAACTCCTGACTCAGGTGATCTACCCACCTCAGCCTCCCAGAGTGCTGGGATTACAGGCATGAGCCACTGCATCTGGCCTATTTTCATTCTTTATGTATGTAAACTCATAGATATATCTGAGACTTCTTTTACTCCATATTATATGAGGCCCATATAAGTTTTTGCATACTATTGTAATCATTCGTTCTCTTCGTTACATAGCGTGTCATTTTATTGAATAATTCACTATGTATTTGTCCATTGTATTGCTGATGGACATTTGGGTTACACCCAGTTTTGAGATACTATGAATTGCACATATTTTTCTTACTGTTTTGTTTTGCTTCGATGAGCGTATATATTTATCTTGGGTACATAAATAAAACTAGAATTGTCATGTAATATAGTATTTGCATATTTAATTGACTTTTAGAAATAATTTTATAATACTCTAAAAATAGTGTAAGCAATATATGAAAATCTTTGTTAACTCCAGATACACACCAACGCTTGGTATATATCTTTTTCATTTTAGCCATCTTGATGTTTGGAGTGGTTTTAATTTGCATTTCCCTAATAACAAGTGAAGTTGAGCACATTTTTGTTTACTGTCCTCAACATTTGGATAAGTTTATCTTCCAAATCAACTTAGATGTAGCTGACTCTGGATGCTTTTGGGTCCTTGTGTTTTGAATATTTCTTCAGACTTTTGAAGTACTCTAACTTCAAAAGCTATTAAAATTATGACTTGTGAACAAAAGTTCTCTGAAAAAGAATTTGGAAGAAAGAGATATTTTCTTCCTTTGAACAGTTTGCAAATACAGCAGACAGCCTTCAGTGGAAATCGAAGGTGCTGTCCAGAGAACAGAGGGTTCAGGTTTTTGTTTGTTTGTTTTTTGAGACAGAGTCTCGCTTTATTGCCCAGGCTAGAGTGCAACGGCATGATCTCGGCTCACTGCAACCTCCGCCTTCTGGGTTCAAGCGATTCTCCTGCCTCAGCCTCCAGAGCAGCTGGGATTGCAGGCGCCCACCACCATGCCTGGGTAATTTTTGTATTTTTAGTTGAGACAGGATTTCACCATGTTGGTCAGGCTGGTCTTGAACTCCTGACCTCAAGCAATCCACCAGTCTCAGCCTCCCGAAGTCCTGGGATTACAGGTGTGAGTCACGGTGCCCGGCCAGGTTCAGGTTTTATAGCAAAGGTTCCAGTCCGGTTCCCAATTAGGTTTGTTTATGCAAACAAAGAATTCAAAGTCACCTGATTGATCAACACAACTGAGTCATGATTGGTCAATATAGCTGAGCTCTGAGCGGCAGGGGCAGGTGAGCTCTGATTATTTAGTTCAGGTGAACTCTGACTGGTTCCTTTCCAATCCCCAAATCATAAAGTTTCTGTCAGACGTTTCTGTCAAAGACTGTGGGGAGAGGTGGGTTCTCACTGTAATTTATCTTGGCACTGACAAGAGGAGCTGGTTCGGCTGCTTATAGACAAGGAAGTCCTGTGATAGTTTTACAAAATCTTTCTGAGAACATAGTATGTGACTGCCTCCCTCACCCAACTGCCTGGTTCTGTTTTAACTCACTTCAGTTAGCCAGGGAGAGTCCACATCGTCTGTGGACTAGTGATGCTTAAACACTGTTCAGGTCACTTTTATTCGTATGCAAAGATTTTGGCAAGGTTTAGTCCTTGGAGATGCTTAGATTTGAAACAAATCCTATTGAAACAATTCTTCATAGCATTTTAACACTGCAGTGACACAAGTGTGTCAAATACAACGTAAAGTGGGTTCCATGGGACTAACAGGTCCTTCTGGTGAGCCCAAGTCATGCTCTGTGGCTTGGTCAGCAGATATTCTGGGATTGAATGGTTAGGTAAGGGCTCCTGTGATATTTGAAAACTCACAGAAAGCTGTATGGCAATAAAAATGGGGAAATTAAGAAACAAAATAATTGCAGACTGAAAATAGCATTTTAAATGTTTTCTTTCAATAAATAAAAAATAATGGAGGGTTTCCATGTCAAGCATTTTCTGACTCATTCTTTATTATGCCTAGTACTCTTCATTAAATGAACTGAATGACTGTAAGATTAACCAAGGGGATTTTCAATGGATATACAGACAGGATCAAAATTTTAAAGGACTGCCAAATTTCTACTCATTCATTGTAAAAGTATAATGCATATTTTCGGTAGATTTTTTTCTTTTTTTGTTGGTTTTGTGTTTGTACTTGCATGGCAATTAAGGACTACAAGTTGGCAAGTAAAAGTCATCAGGACTACTTGTTGCTTTCATGGAGTTTATCAACATTTCTTTCCCTTCTATTTTCCATAATTTCTTAGTGTGTGTGGAGAGAATGAAATAAACGAATAAACACAATACATTTTTTCACAACTGATTTAAATAAAATCTTAGATTTTTTTGAAAGCTTTAGAATGGGGAAATGGTTTGAAAAATTCGTGAATTTCATAGTCATGTTTTTTTTTTAAAAAAATTTTAGGGTTTTCTGCTTCTAGATTATCTGTTACCTAAGGACAACAAATAACCCAGTAGTTTTTCATTTTTTCAAGTCTTTAGAAATGTGCTCATTGTTGCTCTGTTGCTTCTTTTTCTTCTATTTTTCAATTCCAAACTACATTCATGGGAAATAGAGCCTAACTAGATTTTAGATAAGTTTTAGCTCATTGTGCAATTCTCAGTTCATAAGAAAAGAAGCATGTATTTAGAACTATTACTGAATTTAGGAAGGTTATTCACAGAGGCTTTTAAAAATACATATTCCATCCTTTGTATTTCCATGACTATTGTCCTATTTCAATTTCTCATTAATTTTCATATTGGCTCATTAAAACACTTCAGTACTTGAAACACTATTAGCAGTTTCTCCAGCTACTAATCTGTTTACTGCATTGCTTCCAACTTATATTGTGTGTGTATTTTTTTCAATTTAGTTTGAAACATTTGATCAGGAGCAATGTATCATATGTGCATTTGCATATACCAGTTAATTCTAATTTTCATGTATGCCCTGTGGTTGGTTACTTTATTAGAAGCCCTTTGGGTATGCTACTATCTGTAGTGCTTGGTTTCAGAAGGTGTAAAAACCACTGACATCAACTCCACTGGGGCTAGTCCTTCAACTTTAGAGGATTTTGGTCTTGCCTAACTCCTCATTATGCAAGCTCCTGCTGTTGAAACTGACCATAAGTTTTGTCCATTCTGCCAGAAGAATCATCTCTTCTCTCTTTTGGGGCAAATCTCTCATTCAACGTTTTTGGTGGAGATTTGACATCGGAAAGGTGATTGTTCTAATATGCTTTTGTTATCAAGCACTGTCTGTCATTGAGGACAGAGATGAGAAAAATTAGCACCCTCACCTTGTCGCCCCCATTTCTGCCTTGTTTAGCATCTAGGCTATTGCTATGCACCAAAAATCTGACTTTCGTCAAGTTAACATGTTTGCTTCCATAAGTCAAGGACATAGGTTTGGCTTCCTGAAATATCACCAAGCATATGTTAGCAACTCCAGAACAATTCAAGGCTCACCTTGTTCTGTAACCATGCATTCAAGAATCTTCCCTATTCAAAGTCCATTCCAAATTCAACTGTAATTATTGCTTCTCACAGGCTAACCTTAAGCCATATAACCCAACCACTGTTTCTTGAGTATCCTCCTGGTGGCTTGTTTTTTCAAATATTTGCTCAGGCTCTGTTTTTGAATTAAAATACCTTTTCTCTCATGATCTCCACTTACCCAAATTCTACTACTATTTAAGTGTTTGTTGGTCTTGCCACCCTAAAGGACTATCCTCTTTGTATTCCTTGAGAACATTTTTTAAAAAACTATGCCACACTTTTTATCATCTCGTAGAGGACTTACATTTAATACTTGACTACACAGGTCTTGCTGGCAGCATATTCTTTTGATAAATTCCAGCACCTACCTCAGCTTCAGGTACATAATGAAGTTCACTAAAAATTACAGTACATTGTATAAGAGTTTACTTTTTCATGTAATTACCTGTGCATGATTATTGTACAATCAATAACATTTTACAATCACAGTGGCTAAACAGCAGGTGTAAACCAGTTGTCCTTGTCTATGCATGCGAGAACTTGGTCAAACTTGTTAGATTTTCATTACTACAATCAAGTTGTATGGATTGTTGTCACTTTGTGTGCTGGTTTAATTGCCATTTAAGATCTTTCAAAAATTTCAAAATGTCTCATCATTGAAATGAAAAGTTATTGTGTTCACAGAAAGGAAAAGAAAGGGAGCAGTGGGGCATAACATGATATTAGTGAAACAAATAGTCTTCATAGAGAGAATGACAGATAGTCCATATTGTCTCGCAAAGCTGCATCCAAGTGCTTTATGGTAAGAAAGAAAAATACCCACAAGCAGATAATGTTTAACTATTGACATACATGTAAAATGATTGCCAATCCCATACCAGGGATTGTAAACCAAATAAAGATTTAAAAAATCACAAAATCCCTTGAAACAGATAAAAGAAACCACAAAGTAATGAGAGGATTGCGCAACTGATTCAAGTGTAGCCTAGGCTTATTAATTTATGCTAGACTTGAATTCACGAAGTATTCTTCCTTTATAAGTGATTCATAAAATAATAGTGTATCTTATAATTGATGGCTTATTAAAGTCAAAGCGTATGCTGAGTGAATAAAGAGATGAAGGGATACATGATAAAATTTCATCTAGATAATACAGTTCTGAAATTATGTTCACAATACTGCAAATCATTAGTTTGGGATGTGATTTGGGTTGTACTTTCTCAGGTTAGCCAAAATATAGGAAATCCAACACATATTGGAATGAAATAACTTCTTACTCCCAAAAGGAAACAAGTTATTCTTTTCAAATCTAATGTATACATCTGTCTATGTATGTGTGTGCATGTATATGAAATATGATTATAGATGTACACATTTGTCTATCATTGATGATACTGTTACTTCACAGCATGGAGTTAAGCAAATGTTTCTCTTAGTGTGAACGTTTAGAAGTCAGGAGATGTTCTGCTGTGGCTCAATACATAGTGGCTCCATACACAGAAAACAATCATTTTCCAAATTTCCCAATTCAATGTACTATCTAAATAATAATTACAAAATACTGCTGGTGGCTCTATGACAATCCAAACTACAATATTATCCATAATAAATAAGTGACATAAAATAACATTTACAAGTGTTTGTCCTTGAGATGTGTACACTAAAATATATTTGTTGAAAAGTCTCTCTATGTTTAAATGAATAATTTTAACAGTGGAAACAGATGTAGGTTTTGTCTATACCTGTGCCATCCCTGAGAATTTCTTGACAGTATTTCCACTGCCATATGTATTTTAGAGACATAACATTCTCAGGTTCTTTTCTCCTTGGTTAGTGTTAACATCTATCTGCTTTCCCTATACCTATAGTATTAACTCCGAACTAGTACTCACTCCAAACATGTGGGGAATTGATGACTTATTTATCACTTTAGAAACATAACCAAAACCAAATTGTTTTATGATGCTATGATGTCACTCTTGACCTCCTGATGATCCACGAAAAATTTATTTTAGTGACCCCAGTGAAAATCAAAACCCTTAGATGAGAACAGTATTATTTAAAAAATAGTTAAATTGATCCACATTTGGAATTAAGAGGAATTTCAGGCTGGAAGGAATGAGAGGAAGGAGTGAAGAGAAATTGCCAGGACACTTGTTTTGTGCCTTAAAGACATTTGAGAACAGAGGTGTCTAATGTGAAGTTGGCGTGCTTCTGAAGATAGCCTTCTCCCCGTAAATATCCCTCCTTCCTTCCTCGAGCCTGTACTTCCTCTCCTCAATTGAGCCATACTCCACCTCAGCTATCTCAGTGATCATCAGTAAACGCTGTTGCAGAGAATTATTTGGAGACAAAACTGAAGGATTCCATGTGTGTCTGGAGGTGCAGGATGTGGCTAAGTTTTATATGTGGGTCTGAGATACAAGACACCCATGAGGGACAAAACGTGTAGGAGAGCAGACCAGCCCATCAGCGAACCTGATTCTGCAGAAGGAGAAGAAAAGCTCAGCAGGTCCTCATGACAGTGAAAGCCCCTGAAGTATCCACAGAAATCTGAAGGTGGGCTGGAAGTCCTACTTGGTGTGGAATTCCAATAGTTCCAAATGGTTGAGGCCAACAGATTGGAAATGTCTTACTCATGTCTCAAAGGCAATAAAACTTCAAAAGACATCTTGGCTATATTTATAGGACAAGTGCAAGGAATTGGGCTGAATTGACCTAGCTAGACCACCAATTTTTCCTGGCCTATGCCAATTACCCTTTGATAGAAGATTATTCAGGTAAAGATCAATTGTGTCAAATACATAAATATAACAGTAGAATAAAATAACAATCTGGAAACTAATGCACATTTTTAAAGAATAACTGCATGTTAATATGTTGATTTTAAAAGTAATGATGAACATGTTTTTATCGATATAGTGAGAGAAAAAGTGAGTTATAAAAATACCGGATACTTAGCAGTAGTGCATTTAGTCATCAAATTCTCTTGACTTCTTTTGAGAACTTGCCTTACAAGATGAATATTTGTATTAGAGTCAAAGAATAATCATTTTTAAAATGATCAAAAATTATATTCTTTCTCTATTCCTGAAAACCTCTATCAATTATCTCTGCCTTACTTTTAGCTCACTTTGGTGGTACCTGATTGATATGGTTTGACTGTGTCCCCACCCAAATCTCATCTTGAATTGTACCTCCCATAATCCCCACATGCTGTGGGAGGGACCCAGTGGGAGGTAATTGAATCATGGAAGCGGGTTTTTCCCGTGCTGTTCTCATGAGAGTGACTGAGTCTCGAGATCTGATGGTTTTATAAAGTGCAGTCCCCATGCACATGCTCTCTTACCTGCCACCATGTAAGGCGTGACTTTGCTCCTCCTTCACCTTCCGCCATGATTGTGAGGCCTACCCAGCCATGTGGAACTGTGAGTCCCTTAAACCTCTTTTCTTTATAAATTACCCACTCGCAGGTATGTCCTTATGCCAGCATGAAAATGGACTAATACAGTAATAATAAGATAGTAAATACTGTATACAACTTTTACATTACAGACTAGATGCCAATTGAATCGTACCCCTTCCCATTTTAATCATAAATTCTATTCTCTCTTTTCAATTTTATCACTTTCTCTCTTGCTCAAAACTTCAAATATTTAAGGAATAAAATTTAATATTATTTCATAATTTTTTATGGTCAGTACTTTAAGGTATAGGAAGGAGAAACAATCTTTAGGTGGTCTAAATTAAATGTGTGTCTGCTTAAAGTCATTTTTAGTGTGCAGTGAAAAATATTCAATGAGATTGACATGTTAAAATGAATGGATTCTCTCTGTGGAGACAGTTTATTCAGAATCTATTAATTGATTTAAGATTGACTGACAGAACGAGGCAGCTTCTGCCAACCGGTGACTCTCAGGTTAATTTTAGAGTTCCATTATTCATGTAATCTCAGAATCATCATGTAGCTTTATCACAACACTTGTGTTTGTCTTCATATATGAAATTAATGTCCTTGCAGTAGTGATGCACAGCTGGTAAATTTTCTATTGTCCCTATAGGCCTTTAACTAATTTAGACTAGTATGCAGTGACTTATTTTGTAGTTCGTGAAAGTCAAATTAATTGAACGATTGGCCTTTTTCAGAATTCAGTGCTATTTTAAGTAACCACTTTCTGATTTTAACACCAAATTCTTATTCAAATTTAAAGAAGATCGTTACTTAAAGGAGACTATTAATAGTATTTGGAATGAAATTTGATGTTGCAAGATTTTATTAAGAAACCGATTTACATATTCTAATTTATTTTAAATACTACAGGGCCAAACTTAAATGTACAAGACTAATTCCTGTCCAGTGGCCATGAATTGACCTATTACTATTTATTCCTTTGTATACATCCTCAGTTGTAGCCTATACTACATTGTCCCTATAACAGTGTATGTAAGCATTTGGAGGTTCTAAGTTTGTTCTTCCTTTTTTTCCTTAGGCAGGCTAGGATAATCATAGCATGATCAAGGGAAGAATCACATGAGAACTACCAATACACTGCATGCAACACATAAAATACTATGTGTTGGCACCTTTCATTTGGACAAATTTTGAAAGTACTATTCCTTCCAGGAAGTCAAATGCTATAAAATGGTTTTTCACCCTTTGAAAGACATAACAGATAATTATCCAAATTAGCAGCATATGTAGTATTTTAATAGCTCTGATGTATCTTATTGACAATATCTTAGCATGCTGTAGAAATTTAGGTGTCAAAAATAAATAGCAATGAAATTCATGATTGGAGATTGCATATTAAGAAGATATAAAAATGGGTCCTGTAATTATAACCAGGTAATGTTATTGTGATGGAGAATATAAGAATAGAATAAAACAATAATCTGAAAACTCAACATGTATTTTAAAAAAAATAACTATGTTAATATTTTGATTTAAAAGGCTATGATGAGTATGTTTGCATAGATAGATAAGAGAAAAATAAGTTATAAAAACTTCTAGAATTTAGAAGTAGTGCATTTAATTTCCTTATTCAATTTGAAAAAATTATCATCATTCTAATATAGTTTGTCATGGGAAAGTTTTGTTTTTAAAGCTGTTTAGCTTATCTTTAAATAATTACTGTAGGACTATTATATAGCACACATGCACACACACACACACACACACACACACAGGTTAGAAAGCCAATAGCACATAACATGCTATTTCTAGTGTGTTTTCTGATTGTAGAATGAATATACAGAATTCAAGACATACAAAGAAATATTGGCTCTTGGCATTGCATGTAAAAGTATTTAATTGTAGTTTCATTTGCACACATACAGATTCCATTAAAAGATATTTATTGAGTGCTTTTGATTGATTTGCATTAAAAGAACCAGGATTATCTCTTTTAAATATGTGAATATTCCTCTAAAAATATGTGAATAAGTAAGTACATTCCAGAAGATGAACATTTCAATATACTTATTCCAATTTGGAAACTAAAAAGTATGTCACTTCTATTTATTAATAAATTAGGCTATAATTTTAATATTTCTTGACTAGCATCATATAATTTAACAAAACCAGTAATACACAGGATTTAGATAATACAAAAAATAATAAATGAGTTCAACAAATAGAATAATCATATACATTGAGAATTTTTTATTGTTATTCATGAAGAAAGCACAATATTTTCAGGAATACAAACCTACTTAAAATATTAAATTTTACTTCTATAAGAGTCAGCAGCTACTACTGAATGTCCTTTAATTTTTTTTACTGAGATGAAATAGATATTAAAAATTTAGCACTCTTATGTGAACAGTCCAGTGACATTTAATTCATTCACAATATTGTGCAACCATCACCCAAAGAAAAAGATAGAACTGACTTATTTTAATGTAGATTTTAGAGTGGATTTGTTATCTAAAATCTACTTGCCCACACTGGGAACATTCAGAAAACAAACCTTTTACTGATAGTGTGAGAAATAGACTTGTCTGGGGAGTCCCAACATATTGGAAGAACTCTATGATTATACTTGTAGGCCAGACCTCACAGTAGGAACTGCAGTCATTGCGTTGTTGAAACATAAAACAATGGGAGTAATTGGTTCTTATGATAGTAGGGGCCAGGTGGCAAAAAACCAAAGGCAAAGGTGTGATCACCATGGTGGACAACAGAGTTAAAGCAACAATCAGAATGGTCTGACTCTCATTTCCCTATAATGTTGACTAGTTCATCATGGTGATTCTTGAAGTGAAATAGATAAGAAACTTACTAAAATCTTACTTGTTCCATAAAAGCAGGAAAATACTAAGTCAAGTGAAAAAAAAGTCTAACTTGAATCATAAAAGTGGAGTCGAGGACCCTCAATCAATTCCTAGACTTAAGTGAGTTCGCAGACCCAGAACCTCTTGAATGAAGGGGAAGCTTGGTGTCCTTGAGGAATGACCTCATCAATACCATATCAATTTTATACTGTTAATCTTTCTCCTAGACTTAATGGCATTAGTAATGTCATTTTCCAGGGTGACTGCATTAGGAAAAATGAAGTAATCAGTTCTTTCTGGGACTAATGGACACTGGCTTTGAACTGATACTAATTCTAGGAGATCCGAAACATCACTATGGTCCACTAGTAAAAGTAGGAGTTTAAGGAAGTCAGGTAATTAATGGAATTTTAACTCAAGTCCATCTCACAGTGGACCTGAACTGCTACTAGAACTACTTTTACCCAAGAAAATAGTAAACTAAAAGCAATCCAGCACTCCTAGGGGAATTGCAGAGATTAGTGCTACCATGTAGGGCTTGAATGATGCAAAGATGGTGATTCCCACCGCATCACCATTCAACTCTTCTATTTGGCCTGCACGGGAGACAGATGAATCTTAGAAAATGACAGTGGGTTATCATAAGGTTATCCAGGTGGTGACTCCAATTTTAGCTGCTGTTCTAGATACGGTTTCATTGCTTGAACAAATTAACACATTCTTTGGTACCTGGTATGTAGTATGGACCTGACAATTTTCTTTTCTCAATATCTGTTAGTAAAGATCATTGTAAGCAGTTTTGTTTCTGTTAGGCCAGCAATATCTGTTCACTGTGTTACCTCAGGGGTATATCAGCCCTCTATAATTATATCATAATTTATTTCAAGGGGATGCTGATCAATTTTTTCTTCCAGAAGACATCACACGGATCCATCACATTGATGGCATTATGCTGATTGGACCTAGTGAGTGAGAAGTAGCAACCACTCTAGACTTAATGATAAGATATTTGCATGTCAGAAGGTAGAAAATGAATCCACAAAAAATATATGGACCTTTACTTCAGTGAAATTTCTAAGGGTCCAGTGGTATGAGTAATGTCAAAATATTCCTTCTAAGGTGGAGGATAAGTTATTATATCTGGACCCTCCTACAACCAAAAAATAGGCACAATACCTGTTGGGACTCTAAATTTTGTAGGTAACATATTCCTTATTTCAATGTGTTACTCTAACCATTACCTAGTGACCTCCAAAACCTCTAGTTTTTAGTGAGGCCCAGAACCAAAAAAAACAAGTCTTTTACAACAGGTCCAGGCTGCTATGCAGGCCCCTGTGCTGCTTGGGCCATATGATCTAATAGATCCAATGATGCTTGAGGTGTCAGTGGCAGATGGAGATGTGTATGGAGACACTGTCAGGCTTCTATAGGTGGATTACAGCACAGATGCTTAGGATTTTGGAGCAAAGCCCAGCCATCAGACACAGAAAACTACTCTCCTTTTAAGAAATAGCTAATGGTCCACTAGTGGACCTTAGTAGGGACTGAATACAACCATTCTGGGTAACCATCAAGTTACCCAGAAACCTGAGCTGCCCATCATGAACTGGGTGGTATAAAGTTAGGGATGGACAGAAGCATTCTATCATCAAATGGAAGTGGTGTATATAAGATGGGGCCTCAGCAGGCCCTGAAGGCACAGATAAGTTATACAAAAAAGTGATCCAAAGGCCCATAGTCTCCTTTTCCGCCACACTACCTTCTCTCTCCCAGCCTTCACCTACGGGGAGGAAGAGAAAACTCAGGCATGATTTACAGATGATTCTTCACAGAATGCAGGCATCTCATGGAAAGTCAACAGCTACAGCCCTAGGGACCTTTTCTTGGACATCCCTATATGACAGTTGTGAAGGGAATTTTTTTTAGTGGGCAGAACATCCGTAGTGCACCCGATTGTTCACTTTGCTTTTAAAGAGAAATGGATAGATACGTGATCATATTGTAATGTTGGTTGTGATTTTTCTGGATAGTCAGGGACTTGAAAGAAAACTAATTGGAAAATTGGTGACATGGAAATCTAGGGAATAGATATGTAGATAGACCTTTTACATAAATGTGAATATATTTGTGTTCCGTGTAATGTTCATCAAAGGGTGATTCCAGCAGAGAAAGATTTTAGTAATCAAGTGGATAGCATGGCCTATTTGGTGTGTATCAGTCAGCCCCTTTCCCCAGTCACCCTTGTCATCACCCAGTGAGCTCATCAATAAAGTGGCCATGGTGACAGGGATGGAGGTGATGCATGGATTTTCACTTATCAAGGTCGACCTGGCTTCAGCCACTGCTCAGTACCCAGTCTACCAGCATCAGAGATCCTAAGTCTCCAATATGGCAGTATTCTCTAGGGTGATCTGGCAAATACTTTGTGGCAAGTTAATTACCTTAGACCACTTTCCTCATGGACAGGGCAGTGTTTTTTCCTTACAAGAATAAACACTTACTCTGAATACAGATTTGCCTTCCCTGTGTGCATTTTTAATACACACACACACACACAAATATATTTCTAATGAAATAAGGAGAAAATACTACTCATGACATAAAGTCTTCATTTTTGTAACTGGTCATGTAGTCCTAGCTTGTGTTATAGCTACCTTTTTCTACTACTCACTCGGCAATACCTTTGTCTTCAGCAAGCATTTCAGCTAGTCATGGTCCTTTTTGTGGCAAGGTAACTGAAACCTTCATATCTAGAGCCTGGGTCATTAGTAGTTTTGTCACTATGGTGTAGTTGTAGTTTTCCATTGACCTTATCCACAGAACATGGTAATACTAAGAGATGCCCTACGAGATTTCCTGTATTCTAGAAATATTCTTTCTTCTTCCACTGTATAATTGCAGTCCAATTTCCTCTTGGTAATTAGAATCAATTACCCCAGCCAACTCCCTTGTTTGCTTGTTGATTTACAGGTATGAGGATTACAAAGTCCCTGGGGGGCAGTCTTCAACTCAAATTCAGTGGAATAGTTGTATCTTCTGGTGGAAACATTTCTTCCTCTGGAACTAAATCATGTAAATCAGCAGAGCATAGCCACAGGAACAGAAAGTCAAACTTTTGCTAGTGGATTGCTATGGGTAATAGTAAGGTACCCCATCTCCACTTCTTGATTTCTGTGCCTGTGAATCTTGGCTATGGAAAAAAATGGCGCCATATATTGAAAGCTGATTCAGAACACATACAGCCTTCTGGAGAACCTTGTCCCAGCCTTACAACATGTTGCCACCACACTGGCATTGTAAATGAGTCTTCAAAAGGCCATTTGACAATTCCATCAAGCCAGTTGCTTCAGGATGGTGGGTAAGATGGTAAGCACAATGAATCTCATATGCACAGGCCCATTGCTACACTTGGGTTAGACCATGATCATGGATAAGGTGTTCCCTGAGTCCATGAATAGTAGCTTTGGCAAAAGCACTGCTTGCAGGGAAAGCAGTTAGGACCGCGAGTGAATTACACCTGGCTTTCCAGGGTTTCCACCTTGAAGATGGCGTTGTGGGAATTCTCGGCCTCCATAATCACATGAACCAACTTTTTACAATAAGTTTCATTCTAAATAGATTGATGGATGTAGATATAGATGTACAGATATATCCCATTGGTTCTGTTTCTCTGGAGAACCCTGACTGATGCACTCAATAAGCAGTCATTTCCCTTGCCTTCCTCCTACTGGCCTCTTGCAACTACCAGTCTTCTTTCTGTCTCCAAAGATTTACCATTTTGAGTATTTTATATAACATTTTGACAGTTACTAAAAAGTTAAAAAGAATTACCGTATGAACCAGTAACTCCACTCCCAGTTATATACACCCCCCCAAATTGAAAACAGATAATCAAATACATGCCCACACATGGTCATAGCAACACTATTCACAATAACCAAAAGGTGAAAACAACCAAAATGTTCATAAATGAATGAATAAATAAACCGATTGTGATTTTACATATAATGGAATATTATTCTGCCTTACAAAGAAATCAAGTACTGTTATATGCCATGGTGTGGCTGCACCTTAAAAATATTGTGCTTTTATTATTATGAAAGAAGCCAGCCACAAAAGATCTCATATCATATAGCTTTTTAATCTGTAACATCTGTTGAACTTAAAATCGGGTTTCCGTGAATATCTGATAATTTTGATTATGACATTGTAGACACCTCAAAAGTAAATAAAAAATGTCAGTATTCTGGTAACTAGCTTCAGAATTAATAAAATATTTCATGCTGAAACAAATTTCCTGTGAAGAAGAACTAATATTTTAAGAACTAATAATCTTTAATTAAATATTTTATTATCAACATCAGTTTTTAAGACAAGTCATGTGTACAATAATGTTACAGAGAGCTAAGATAAAAATCTATATTCTACCTAGCCAAATGCCTTCACACCACCACAGAAATTCTTGAACATTTCTTTTTGTTAACTCTATTGTTTGTAAATTGAAATAATGTGGGCTAAAAATTAAATTGCTTACTGTATGTAAAGTTACTAGAACAATACTAGTTTATATATATAGAACATATATAAGTTTATATATATAAACTTGTATGTGTGCATATATGTGTATATATACACACAGAAATATTTGTAATTTTTAATTATTAATTGATTATTATTATTATAGCTAATTTAATTTTTTTTGCTTTGTTTTGTTTTTGTTTTTTGTTGAGACGGAGTCTTGGCTCTGTCTCCCAGGCTGGAGTGCAGTGGGACGATCTCAGCTCACTGCAAGCTCCGTCTCCCGGGTTCACGCCATTCTCCTGCCTCAGTCTCCCGAGTAGCTGGGACTACAGGCGCCCGCCACCTCGCCCGGCTAATTTTGTTTTGTATTTTTAGTAGCGATGCGGTTTCACTGTGTTAGCCAGGATGGTCTCGATTTCCTGACTTCGTGATACCCCCGCCTTGGTCTTCCAAAGTGATGGGATCACAGGCGTGAGCCACCGCGCCCGGCCGATTTTTTAAAGAATGTTATTTTTACATCGTAGCTAACTTTTATGCCTTAAATATATTTTTCTCACCCTGTACTTTTGTGTTCACTCTCTCTTTTGCTCCTCACAGGACTCCTTTTCAATAGGTAAAAGACTAAACGTTCTTTATCGATAATCCACCTGATTTCAGAGCTTTAGGGACTGAATCATGGTTACTTACCCCGTAAGTTGAGCAGCTGTGTTTTAAACTCAAACTCCTGAGGTGTTCAGTATGTTTACTAACTTGGGCAGTGGTGTAATGTCTGTATAAATATGTCAAAGTGCTTCAACTCTTACACGTTAAACAAGTAGTGTTAGTTGTAAGCCAGTTATAAAACAATGTGTGTGTACATATATATTTGTATATTTTTGTATTTAACTGTTAACAACAAATATATATTACACAAGGAGAAAAAAATAAAATGAAGATTCTCTTGAAAATATAAAATGCACACATTGCAAACATTTTATTCAACTCTGTAGTTAAAGAGGGAACTATTAAGATGTTTAAATTGGTTTAAAGTACATTTGAAGAGTGGAATATTCATAGGCAATTAATAAAGAAATATTAAGATAGATTTGCTGAGTTACATACAAAGCTGATTTGAGTCGGGCGCGGTGGATCACACCTGTAATCCCAGCACTTTGGGAGGCCGAGGCAGGTGGATCACAAGGTCAGGAGATCGAGACCATCCCGGCCAACATGCTGAAACCCCGTCTCTACTAAAAATTTAAAAATTAGCTGGGTGTGGTGGCACCTGCCTGTAATCCCAGCTACTCGGGAGTCTGAGGCAGAAGAATCGCTTGAACCAGGGGGTGGGAGATTGCAGTGAGCTGAGATTGCACCACTACACTCCAGCCTGGCAACAGAGCGACAGTTTCAAAAAGAAAAAGAAAAAAGAAAAAAAGATACAAAACTGGTTAATGTCTGACAGGATCATAAATAGTAAATGCTGGGCTTATTTTTGAGTAAAATATGTTTGTACTTTCACAAAACAAACTGTAAGTTCAAGCCAGCCTTTACAGTGTTATAAAATAGCCTAATTTATGGTGAGTTGATCGGAGGTGCAAGTCCAGAACCACATCAAAAGGATTCTCAATAATATATTTTGTCTATTTCCATATTTCAGGTAACTTTTCTAAAGAAAGATTTCCTTTTTTAATATTCATGTTTTCAATATGCTTTCAATATGCTTTAATTCATAATTTGAAGCATTTGCTATAAACAAGATGAATCTTGAACAGGCTCTCACTATAATTCTCAAAAGCTGTATATTCATTTTACCTAATATTTTGTTTAGCTCATTTCATGAGAAACTATATTTGTCTTTAATGCATAAAACAAGAAAGAAAATTTTATATCACTGATCAAGAAGACCCTAACGTGCAATGTACTTTGCTAGGACCTATGTATATAATACCTTTTTTTACTTATATTTAGACTGAAAAAATTAACTTTGCTATGCTTTATTTTCTTTTATTCCATAAATCTGTTAACTAAATTTTATTCACTTCCTGCTAATCACTTAAATATTACAAATTAGCTCACATTCCCATGTGCTGGCAACATTTTCTCATATCGATGTAATACGACCTGTATGATGTAATATGGTCTGTAGTCTGGAAACCATCTGTGTATAATATTTCAAATCATAGTTATGTGGTAAGTTACTTTTATCCTCAAATGAAATCAGTTTTTACAATAAGAAAAAAAATCATTTCCTCAGACTGTCATATGCTTTATTGTTGCAAAAGATACTATTATGCATGAAGAGGGAATTTAAACGAATTTGTGCACTAAAGTTAACTAAGTCAAAGTCTTGACCTCACATTATTTGTTAATACTTATTGGAGTTACACAGCATGTTCAGTTGCATAGCAAATATTTATTTGATGTGATCTATGTGCCAGGCATTGTTCTAGGCTGAAATGTGGCAGCAAATATAAAAGACCAAAGTTTCTTGGTGAGTACATTCCAGTTTATGGCAACACAGCGTATCAGTCAGCAAGACCACCTAGGATGAAAGGTGGTTCTAAGGCTAGCAAGGGAAGAAAGGCTGGGGAATATTAGGGAGTGCAGGATGAATAGCTGCCTTTTTTTTTTTTTTTTTTTTTGAGACAGTCTCGCTCTGTCACCCAGGCTGGAGTGCAGGGGCACCATCTCAGCTCACTGCAACCTCTGCCTCCCGGATTCAAACAGTCTCCTGCCTCAGCCTCCTGAGTACCTGGGACTACAGGCGCACGCTGCCTTTTTGTATTTTAATAGAGATGGGTTTTACCCTGTTACTCAGGCTAGTCTTGAACTCCTGAGCTCTGGCAATCTGCCTACCTCGGCCTCCCAAAGTACTAGGATTACAGGCGTGAAGCTGCAATTTGAAACAGAATTTTCAGAGAAAGACTCACTTCATTTAATAGGAAGACCTACAGTACATGAACAAAGTTAACTACAGGAATATGCACTAAAAGTGCAAGGGAAAGAGCTGTTGCGAAAGCCACAGTGAAGGAGCAGGGCTTGCTGATGATGAATGCATAATTCAAGTCTTTGTCAGTAAATAATTAGCTTTCCTATGTCTAGAAACAGGATATAATCCTTGATAGTTTGTTAAATAACATATTGGCAATAAAAAAATTCAAGAATTTGGATTTCACCTTATACGATATTTTACTGCACTAGCCCAGATTAATGCCAAACTTAACCATAACAGATGCCAATGCAATTTCACACCCGACAGGTTAAATGGTTCCTGGAAGTGGCATCATTTCTGGTTTGGGAAACTAAAGTCTAATTCTGAGGCATTTATGCTGGTAATCACTGCTTTTCTCCATTCTAAATAACAACTCCAGAAGGTTATCTCAGGAGAGAGAGCGGTTTATACTTTTTCAATATAAAATAGATCAAATTTTCATGATTGTGGTAGTTGTACATGTTGTATGAGTAAACACAAGCTATGATGTCTATGGCATACTTCATTTTTGAAAACATGTTATTGAAAGCACTCATTTAAATAAATTTTAGATTAAATGAATAAATCATAGGAATTATACATCTAATTCATCTTGGGCCCTATTATGTAGCACTGTTCCTCCTGACACATTATGAAAATTTAATTAACATTTTAAAAAATGAATAAATAACATAATTCAAACAGAAACCATATAATATACTTTTTTGAATTTATTGCTCTACTTATTGAATGATAGATATACAAAAGAATAAAAAACTCTATGAATAACAAACACAAAAAGCCATGCCTGTAAGTGAATAATGCTATTCATTAATCCTTAAGTTAATTTTTTATTCAGTCTTTTATCTTTAACATATTTTAGAATACAAATTAACATCTATGTTTCTCTCATCATTGTTTAGTGCTCCATAACCCTAACGAGTATTGAATTTACTTTTGTACCTTCAAATGAGTGATTTTTTAACTTAAGATTTTTATTTAAAACTTTCAACTTCAGATAGCTTGGACTTACCTTCTGAATGATAGATGAGAGAAATTAGGAGACGTGATTAGATAAAGGTCAACTCTTAGTCACCTGGAACTACCACATAGCCACCATCCATTACTTTCTAGATATAATAAATTATATAATTTTTCACTGGAAACTTGTATAAATCCTTATGATCTCTAATTTTATCTCTCTAACCCACTTTTTAAGTTATTCAACTTCATAGGACTTCTTTTTCTTGATGAACAACACATTACAAGGGAAAGTTATTTGGGCTTATAACAAAGAAAATAACATAGTTTTATTAGTATTATTATTATTATACTTTAAGTTCTAGGGTACATGAGCATAACGTGCAGGTTTGTTACATATGTATACTTGTGCCATGTTGGTGTGCTGCACCCATCAACTCATCAGCACCCATCAACTTGTCATTTACATCAGGTATAACTCCCAATGCAATCCCTCCCCCCTCCCCCTCCCCATGATAGGCCCCGGTGTGTGATGTTCCCCTTCCCGAGTCCAAGTGATCTCATTGTTCAGTTCCCACCTATAAGTGAGAACATGCGGTGTTTGGTTTTCTGTTCTTGTGATAGTTTGCTAAGAATGATGGTTTCCAGCTGCATCCATGTCCCTACAAAGGACACAAACTCATCCTTTTTTATGGCTGCATAGTATTCCATGGTGTATATGTGCCACATAAACACATAGTTTTATAAAGAAATAGTTAAACATAATAAAATGTTGGCAAAGTAGGTAACAACCAAAAATGTAAGCCATTGCTTATTTTTTCTGACATAACTCTTACTGTGAAAAATAGTATGAATAAAGCAGCATAACAAAGAATTGTATCTTCAAAGTGTAGAAAAAAAATAGACTGAAACTTTACCTTTTGTATCCCTGATAATAACATCTCCTCCTTCATCGGACAACTGTAGGATCCTTAGTACAGTATTTAATCTCTCTGGGCATTAGAAAACCAAATTAGCTAAACCTCTCTGAGCCCTAGTAAAACCAGAGCACCGAGCTAGAGATCTCCATTGTCACTTTCAGTTACAGTATTTCAGTTATCTACAATATTTAGATATCTACAATATCTACAATATTTCAAATATCTTAACTTTCCCCAAAACACTAAATTTCAGAGCAGTACAAATCCAACCCAAATTTTTACACTATTTGCCTGTGTTTACTACTTCATTAGATTTGATGCTCTGAATCACGACTTTAAAGCAGTATAAAATTCTAAATTAAATATTGTATTTTGCATATGTACTCAGAAAAGGGATTACAGAATTATATTTTAGTTATACTTTTAGTTTTTTGAAGAACATTTATATTGTTTTCTATTATATAATTTCTATCCTAATTTACATTCCCACCAAAAGTATGCAAGGGTTCCTTTTTCTCCACTTTCTGACCATCACTTGTTAGCTTTTGTCTTTTTGATAATAACCATTCTAAGTGGTGTGAGGTAATGTCTTCTTGTGGTTTTAATTGTATTTTTCTAATGATTAGTGATGTTGAACATTTTTTCATATACCTGTTGGCCATTTGTATTTCCTCTTTAGAGAAATGTCTATTCAGGTTCTTCACCAGATTTTTAAATCAGGTTATTTGTTTTCTTCCTATTGAGTTGTACCCATTCCTTACATATTCTAGGTACTAACTCCTTGTCAGTTGTACAGTTTGCAAAATTTTTCTTCCATTCCGTAGGTTGTCTCTTCACTCTGTTGATCGTTTTCTTTGCTCTGCACAAGCATTCTAGTTATCAGACGTATGGTTTGCAAAATTTTTCTCCCATTCTGTAGGTTGTCTCTTCAGTCTGTTGATTTTTTTTTTTTTTTTTTTTTTGGTATGCAGAAGCATTTTAGTTTGATGTATTTTCATATGTCTGTTTTTGGTTTTGTGGCCTGTGCTTCACGGGTCATATCCAAAAAAAAAAATTCATTGCCCAGACCAGTCATGAAGCTTTTTTTATATGTTTTCTTCTAGTAGTCTCACAGTTTCAAATCTTACATTTAGATCTTTAATTCATTTTGAGATGACTTTTGTATATGATAAGAGATAAGGGTCTAATTTCATTATTCTGCATGTGATTATCCAGTTGTTCCAACACCGTTTAGGTGTTCTTTGTACCTTTGTTGAAAATAAATTGACTATAATAAATGGGTGGATTTATTTCTGGGCTCTGTAGTCTATTTCACTGGTCTATGTGTTTGTTTTTATGCCAGTGCCATGATGTTTTGATTAACACAGCTTTGTAGTATATTTTGAAGTCAGGTAATGTGATGCCTCTAGCTTTTTAGTTTTAGTTTTTGTTTTTCTCAAGATTTCTTCAGACATTCAGAAACTTTTGTGGTTCTATGTAAATTTTAGGACTGTTTTTATCTATTTCTGTGAAAAATGTCATTGAAATTTGTAGATTGCTTTCAATAGTATGAACATGTTAATAATATTTAGTCTTCCAGTTCATGAGCATGCAACATGTCTTCATTTGTTTGTGTCTCCTTTAATTTTTTTCATTAATATTTTATAGTTTTCAGTGTATAAGTCTTTCATCTCCTTGGTTAAACTTATTCCTAAACATTTATTTCTAAGTATTTTACTATATATATTTTAGCTATTGTTAATATGCTTTTTTTTTTTTCTTTTTCTTTGTTTGAGACAAAGTCTTGCTCTTTTTGCCAGACTGGGGTACAGTGGTGTGATCTTGGCTCACTGCAACCTCTGCTTCCTGAGTTCAAGTGATTCCCCTGCCTGAGCTTCCCAATAAGCTTGTTTTTTGATTATTTTTTCAGATAGTTCATTCTTTAATGTATAGAAAAGCTATTAATTTTTGTGTGCTTATTTTGTTTCTTGTAATTCTGCTGAATTCTTTGGTTAGTTCTACAATTTTTGGTGGAGTCTTTAGGGTTTTCTATAGAAAAGTTTATGTCATCTGTGAAAAGAGACAATTTAAGTTACTCCTTCAATTTCAAGGCCTTTGGTTTCTTTCTCTTGCCTAATTGCTCTGTCCATTTCTGCTTTTACTCTCCAGCTCCAATTATATTTGGTTGGCTCAAAGGTAATTATGTTTTTTTTGCCATGACTTCCAATGGCAAAAACCTCAATTACCTTTGCACCGCCCTAATACATATTTTATAATAGCGTATTTTTTATGGATTATTAAGACTGTTTACATTTGTTTTCAGTTTTTTGTTTGGTTACATTATTCCTTGTGCTTTAGTTTTAATAATGGCTCTCTATTCACCTTGAAGTTCATTTTATTCTGATTTACTAATCAATTGGCTCTTTGTTCCATGCCATGTATTTTCAATAACAGATATTTTAATTTTCAGATCTAATATTTGCAACTGGTTCTATTTGTCATAGATATCCTGAAATTTTCTATCTGTTTATTGTTATAGTCTTTCTTTCCTACAGTTTTTAATAACATAGTCTTAGGTTTATTTAAAAATTCTTGCCTTTTATATGTAATATAATAATTACTCCTAGTTCTATATTTCTATTTACTCCATAAGTCTGATTATTTTTTTTCTTACTGGAATTTGTGGATGTTACTGTGAAGAGAACCTGGGTATTTTTATCTTTGTCTAATGTGTTGATTTTTTTTTTTCTCTAGGAGGAATTATTTTACTGACAGATCACCTTCATACTCTAAAAATTTAGTTTTAGATTTGGTTCAGTTGGCATATTTCAGTTTTTCTCCAAGTTATTAGTAGTGCTATAAAATCTTTATTCCCATGGCATGGCTTTTTGATGGTTTAAATGGAAATTCTAAGGTATTTATCTAGCCCCTAAGTTTTTTAAGGTTTGAAATTTAAAATATAACTTTTTTGGAACTGAATAGATGTTGAAATCTCTGCTCAGTATTTTTAGCCTTTCTACCTATTTTTTTTACTCTGGATTTCCTAGATTTCTGCCTTTTATACATGCAGTTCAGGATTCAGCTAAGTGTTAGAGTGAATTTTGTATGTAGAAAGATTAGGCTTTCCCACTGTAGCATCTTCTATTTTGGATTTTCTGGTCTGAATTTGCTGCCACTCTGCTGGGCTTAAATCTTCATCTGTATTCTTCAATGTAATAATACTCTTACTTTCTGCATGAGTATTACCTGATTACCAGGCATATCTGTGAGTATCTCCAGAGAGAAATTAGATAAAAATTGAGTCATAAACACTGTGAATTCCATCTTTGAAGGACTTTATATCTTTTAGTTTCTACCTGTTATTGTATGCTTTCTAATACTTTCAGAAAATAGATTTGTATATTTTTTTCAGAATTTGTCATTTTTGATGACAGAAAAGATAGTCTTATTCATTCAGTTATTATCAGAAACTATAATTTAATGCCCACATTTGGAGAAAGGAGACACATGACGCATGTTTAAGCGTGTATAGTCTTCTTTGAATCATTAGCCATTTAGTACATTTTTTTATTTTTTTAGACAGAATCTCGCTCTGTCGGCCAGGCTGGAGTGCAGTGGCACGATCTGGGCTCACTGCAAGCTCCACTTCCTGGGTTCACGCCATTCTCCTGACTCAGCCTTCCGAGTAGCTGGGACTACAGGCAATCGCCACCGCGCCCGGCTAATTTTTTTGTATTTTTAGTAGAGACGGGGTTTCACTGTCGTCTCAATCTCCTGACCTCGTGATCCGCCCCCCTCGGCCTCCCAAAGTGCTGGAATTACAGGCGTGAGTCACCACGCCCAGCCTATTACATTGTTGAGAACATTTTTTACATTTGATTGATAAATAGATTAATCTAGGAGTGTGAGAATTTGATTGGAAATTTTATTTTAATCACGTATTTTTAAATTTTGTAATGCTGTATGTAGAAATGACAAGATAATTTTCTCTTTATATAATGACAAGCTCATTTTCGCATGATGATTTCAGTATATCTTATAACGTATCATGAAGGAGATATGCAAAGACTTAGAACTATTGCAAATAAACTTTTGTGTAAATTTATTTGGAAAGCATAATGATTATAATGAAAATGTGATTAAAGATTCGGGTCATATCCTTGAAAGGAAGCATCATATTCAAAACAGATGCTTACGTCTGATTTCAACTTTAGTTTTTATTGGAAGTGTTTACTACAGAAATTGGGCAAAAACGTCATTTTATGTTTTACATCTACCCTTTCACAGTCCTATATCAAGTAGTTTAGTAGTTCCCAAAGGCTAGTGTAATTTTGAGAGCTGTTTAACAATGAAAATATATGTGGAGCCTGGGAATTCAAGTTTGTGGTAAGTTTCTCAGGTGATCTTCATGTACAAAATTTGAAGACAACTGATTTCAAAAGTAGATCATTCTCCAGTTTGGTCATAAAATCACAATTAATTTTTAAATTTCTCTAGGACCTTCAAAAATTCTCACATCATATTGATAAAAGGCTTATAAACAATAGCACAAAGACCACACTTATAAGGAAAAATTGGCAACAGCTGGTTCACGCAAAATCAAAATAATAATTCAAAAAGGTCAAAAGGAAGATTGGCAACCTGCAGCATATTATGCAAACTACAGCTCTTGCTTTCCATGAAGTGCTTCTCCTTATATTTACAATGTAAAAGGACTACATTGGCCCAATCTTCAAGATAAACAAAAAAAACCAACAATATTTTAAACACTTGCCTGAACAGGTGGTGATGAAAAGCAGAAATTATGTTTATGGTACTAAATGATAGAAAAATACTCAAAGTAGACTTAGGATGGTTAACAGAATCTGAGACCTAGCATTGATTGAAAGAAGGGTATATATGACTTCCAGCACTGGTTCTTGGCTACATTAGGGGTTAAAAAAAAAAAAAAAAAAAAAAAGCTCTACAACATCCATCTCTTTCATTCTAGCCCGCCAGAGGGACAGCAGATAGGAGTCTGTTTTGACTTAAGCAATAGCTGGGAATATACAGCATATTCTCACCCAATATTCCCTGAGGGTTTACCACTTGGTCACTTCGTGGAATATTCACTATTTGGACATAGGTTTATTATGCCTAGATGTGAAGACAAATTCAAAAGAACAGGATTAAATATTAATCCTTTATATGGAGTTACTTTTTGAGCCTTTAGGTTATTCTGAATAATATTCAATAGATGACGTTCGTTCAACTTTTTAAAGAAATTAAGAAAATACAATTTCTTTGCATAGAATGCTTATCTCTTTATTCTTTGTTTAAACATAACAGTGGTTTAATGTAGAATGGATAACTTCACAGTATATAGAAGTGAGATGTACAAGTCTCTTGCTTGTGTAGTAAAGGTGCCGGTTTACCAGGATGTGGTGAAACTAGTAACTTCTTGGGATCCGTATTCCATGATATGCCACATGCTGTATCCTCAAGGGTTTATGGCTTTCTTACAGGTTTTGGTCTCTGGAAGATAACTTTTCTACCTGCTGTGTAGATGTAGAAAGATGTAGAAAAAGAATGCTAATGTAAAAATTTGATTAACAAAATGAAAATTCCTTGCTTATTTAATGGTATTAAACAAAAGTTAATTTCTTAGCTTTGACAAATGTACCATGTTTGTGTAAAATCTTATAAGAAGAGTTGGGAAAAGGTACATCGGAATTCTCTATACTATCTTCATGAAACTCTTCTCTAAAATTATTTCAAAACTTCAAAATTGTTTAAAAGTGTATCATGTGACATGAAAGTAAATTTACTTGGGGGATTTTCTGATAATTTTCTTCAATATAGATGGGAACAGATTTTCACAGCTGTCCTTCATTCCATTTTTATTTTGGCCTTTAGGATTCTTTAAATCAATGATTTTTCCCTAGTTCTATTGATCCTTGTGGAATAGGCACAGGATAAATGCTTATTGAATGAATCAGTCCTTTTGATGTATTTAAAGAGCCTTTTTATTGGGATTTGTATTGCCTTGAAAGGTGCTCCTAAAATTTTCTTTTGACTCACTTAAGTTTGAATTGCCCCTGACCTCCCACATTGTGTGCTTTTCAGTTCTTTTCATGAAAGACACCCATGATGATTTAAAAAGGTACATACTGCACTCAGCCTTCTCCCATTCAGCTGTCATGATAGATTCTTTTAACTTTGCTAGTTATCTATCCCTACATGCTTTTTATTTTACAATATGGCCTTTGGTATGAAATGTACATATCAATACAGATCAAAAGAGAATAAATCAGGTCACTGACTAGAGAAAATAGAATAATTTACTGAATGCGGTAATACCTGATCTTAAAATTCTTTTTGAAGTGCTCCCTAGGTTTCTGTAGGGGTTTCCAACATTCTTTACCATCCAGGTGAATGCTATTTCTCATGTTTGATTCGCATGTTGATATGTACAGATATTCTCCTTATATTATTCATGTTTTGGCCGTTCTGCTCTTTAAGGCTAAACTTCTTTTTTTCTGTATTCTTGACTCAATCACTTCATTCAGTGATTTCTTTAATATCCTAATCTTTCAATGATTTTCTCTTGCATCTTGAGAAACACTTCTCTCTTTTCAATCTTTCTATTCATCCATTTTAAAAGTACTAAAATCTCATCGATTTGGAAAACATACATTGTCCTGTCTTGTATTTTCCACAACAGATAAAAATCTTAAAAGCAGTATACATTCACGATGTCATTGTCTTTACCAGCTAACACTTATTTAATTCTGTAGCATCTTTATCACTATTATTCCACTGAAGTGTCCTTTGAAAAGCCCCAGTTACTTGCTACTACCAAATTCCTGAGTTCTCCTGCTCGTTGATGTCTCTGGCTTATTGACATGATTGAACTCCCCCTTCCTAGAAATGCTTCTTCACTGACTTCCATAATGTTTGAATCTCCTTGAAACATTCTATCCTCCTCAATTGCCCTCTTTATCTCCTCTGATTCTACTCTTTCAACCTCCCTTTACCTTCTTTTTCTGACTCTGGTGGTTCTGTTATTCCTTATCTATACTGGTTTCTTTATCTGTATAACTATGCACATAGGCTTTACTGCTCACATATCTATGATGACTTTGAAATCTATCTCTGTCCTTGACATGGCTCCTGAGCAGCAAACTTGACTTCCTAAACATAGTTTGCTATACATTTCTACCAGGATCATCTGTAAACATTTCACACTCATGCTATCCAAAATTGAACTCATTCTTTTTATTCTATGATCTGGTCTTCTATAGATTTCTCAATGTGAATGTTACTAACACACCTTCATGCAGGAGTTCAATATTTCTTTTTACTTTACCCTTACCAATTGTTCTATATTCTAGATCTGTTTAATTTGCTGATAGTTTTTGCTTCTCTACTACTTCCACTTTCCAAGAACACATTACATCTTCTAGAATCTAGAGTCATCTCATTACAGGGTGGTTTCCTTAGTGGATTCATCTTTTGTGTGTGTGTGTGTAGGCACATGACAAACTTAGAAGTATTTAGCTCCCGGCCTACCTAGTAATACGTGCCTTGCCGTTCTTATTCCGATGGTGGTTTGGATTTGTCATCAGAGTTCCAATGCCTCTGGTGGAACACACATCATAAAAATTCACTTTATGTTTTTTTTGAGAATTAAAGAAATACACAAGAAGCACAGAATGTCTAAGAGTGATGATTCTTTAAACGTACTCAATTCATTTGACTTCAATTTTATTTCTAAAATCCTTCAGCTTTCATGCTCATTTTTCTGTCCCTTCCTCCACATTTCGTAATTTACTACCAATTCTCTATCGTTATAGCCACAGAAAACTTGAAATGAATGTCCATCCCCAGACCTAAGCTATTCTGTTGACTCAGGCCAGGAAATGTGTGGAACATTTTGAACAAATTAGGTCTGAAGGATGAAGTCATGGCGTTGTGGGAATGAGGAGCCAAAGTCAGCACTGGAAGAATGGTTTTGGGCATCATATTAAAGGAGAAAGTGCAAATGCATAGACAATGGAAGAACAAAGCAAGATAAGAAGAAAGAGAATAAGAAAGAAAAAGAAAGAAAAGGACGGGAGAAGAAAAAAGTCAGAATGTGAAGGGATTTGAATCAGCTTGAAAAATAAGTGAATATCTGCATGTATTAAAAATATTTTAACAGAGAGGCCTAGATATGTGAGAGTAGGAGATAATTTGGCTGAAACGTGAGCAGGGTAAAGAAAATAGGTAGCCCCTTTTTTATATATGCTTTGTGTTTTTAATTAATGTATTAGCTTAGTATTAAGTTTTCTAGAACTTAAATTGCGGTTTATTATTAGTGGACTAATGAGCCCAGTGTAAGCTATCTGGTTCTTAAAACCCTTTCCTTACGTTCTTAAGCAAGGTTAAAATCTATAGATTCTTTCTTATCCCAGTAGAAATTATTTGGTTTTGACAGTCCCCTTCCTTAAACCATTCCTGTAAGGTCTTATATTTTATGTCCAGGGACCTGACCGTTAGCCCTAAAACTCCAAATGCCATTTCACTATAATGTAGGAATTTTTAACAAGATCAGTGGCTCCAGGAACCCTATCAACTCTGAAAGTGCATTGCATTTCTAGATGTCTTTGCAAAGGTTCACGTTTCTGAGTGTCTTTTCAAATATTCTAACGGCTCCTTAAAGACCCAGGGGATTTAAAACAGTGGCTGTCCCTGAGGTTTTAAATATGAATAAGATAGTAGAAATCTTAAAAACCATAAATCTTATCATGCTACTCCCTATTTTACAACCTATTGGGTTCCCCTTAGCTCTTAGAATGAAGATTGAACATATAGAACTACATGTATCCTGTAATAACTGAGCGGTTAGTGAGTTCTGAATTCTCCTCACAGAGCTTGATCAATTTCCCTCTGGTTCTGTGGTTTACAAACAGATTGCTTTATTTCAATTTCTTTAAAAAGCTGTGCTTTCTTTCATCTCAGTGCCTTGCATATTTTTTGTCAGGGGGTGGTAAGGGAGAATGCTTTCTGTCATCATTCCCCAGCAAGCTCCCTCCACCCCTTTCTCCCCATTGCCTTCCATCTCACTTCTCATCTTAGCTTTCTTAGCTCAAACAGTACTTTCTTAGTTAACTCTTTTGAGACTCTTGAGACATAATCAGATTCTACTCTTTCATGTGTTTATAATGACCCTCTACTTCTATACCATAACAAATACCACAATTTATAATTATAAATTTGAGTTATGATATTATTAATTTCTTATTTTCCCCTTGTTGGCTCAACAGGTTGGGGTTTTGTCTGTTCTGACTGTATTATTTGTAGCACCTAGTACAGTGTCTAGCATTTAATACATGGGAAACAGAGATGCATTGAATGAGTGCATGCTTCCCTTAATACCTTAGAGCTCCTGATTTGACCATTTAGTTACATTTATACACAGCATGGCATCCTCCACAGGATTTTAGTACATGGTAAATCATAATCCAGTAATTGCCAACTGAATGACAAGATGTTTTTGTAACAGAAAAATTGTGCTTTCCTGCAGTTACTCTTATCATCTGTTCTTTTTATTTCCCATATGTAAAAATGCTAAATGATCTAATTTTTATGTTGATTCTTTAAACAAAGTATTTCCAGAAAACAAACACGAATGATCATGTTTAAGTCTTTAAGAATTTCACACATTTTTCATGTCTCCATGTGATGTTTAATTTTATGTGTCAAAATAAAATTAATAAAATTTGACCTGGCTAAGGGGTGCTAAGACAGTTGGTAAAACATTATTTTCTGAGTGTCTCTGTGAGATTGAAGAGGTTAGCATTTGAATCAGCAGACAAGGTAAAGATCCATCTTCACCAATGTGGGAAGTACTATCCATTTTGTTCAAGGCATGAATAGAACAAAAAGAGGAAGAGCTCATTTGTTCTCTCTGCTTGAACTGAAACATCCATCTTCCCTGTCCCCAGACACTGGCATTCCTGGTTCTCTGGCATTTGGAGTCAGTCCGGGACTCACAGCACTTCTCCCACCCCACAACCCACTGGCCTCCCATTTTCAGGTTTTTGCACTTGGGCTGAATTATACCACTGAATTTTTCCAGGTTCTTCAATTTGCAGGTGATAGATTGTGAAACTTCTCAGTCTCTATAAATGTATGAGACAAGTTTTAGTATTTACATATCTAAAAATGTGTATTTATTTATTTTGTATATTTTATTTATGCTGTAAATTATATTTATATATTTTTGTATATATGTATATTTATATATTTTGTATATATGTATGTTTTACATAATTTTTGTATATACATATTTTTTATTTATTTATCCCCTATTGGTTCTGTTTCTCTGGGGACCCCTGATAAATACACTCCCTAAAGTGTTTGTACACATGAAAGACCTTATCATTTATTTTTTTTATTTTCCCTAGTCAACATGAGTTGATATGCACAGAGTGTAATGAGATCACATAACTTACTGCACATTTTAAAGAATTATATGCTTGTGCCTCATTGTGTGTTAACTGAAATATGGAGGCCATAAAAATGGACGGAAAGCACTTAATTGCTTAAATCGTCATCCTGGCATAGTGAGCCTTCCATAATTCTTGGTAATACGTTTCTGATTTTTTGTCGCCTGAGTGCCGTATCATAAGAACTGATGTGAATGTAAGAGTCTGTCTGTACTTACAGTCATATGCCATTTTATGTAAGTGAGCTATAAACCAGTAGTATTACTTTGGAATTAAATGACAAGAAGTGATACATAAATATAGAGAAATAAATATTTTCTCAGTTATGGCTCTTCAACATTGCCACACATACCGTTTTTAGTCAATAGATGCCTTTACTGATAAGATTGAGCTTTCTCCAATATCTCCATAATCTTGTAATATCTGAATAATTATTTCTTGTCTCATAAAAATAACTTTAAGTGTAGTTGTTATTAGGGAGACCAATGTATATTGATAAATCCAAGGGAATATGAGAAAGTAAAGCCCACAGAAATGTTTTGTCTATTTTTGTAAAATCATTTTGTAACTTGTCAGTGCCTAGTGGCTAAACTCAGTATCCAGGATCTATTGAAAAAAATTAAAAACGAAACCTCTAGCAGTCACAGTATCACAATAAGACAGTTGTCAGGATGTGAAAACCTCGTTTTGATGGTGGTTTGTTGAAAGTTACCCACGAAGACTGTGGGTTTATTGAAAAGGCCCGTATATGCATCATCATTCAGTTGAGCTGAGAATTGAGCAGTATGATCCCTAGCCTTTCAAAAGGAAATACACTCTCATTGACGCCTCCTCACCCAGCCTCCCTGTGACAGTGGAACTGAAACACCTGTCCCCAGGCCAGCTTCACAATGGCAATTCATTGCAAAGATGAAAGATTGGATAAGTGTATTGAAAAACAGGATGTTGATTTTTTTTTTTTATAGTATAATAGTAGCTAAAGTGTACTGAGACTTGTTAGGAGTTACAAATTTTTTCTGGAGATTTCATATGGAGTTTTGTAACTACTCACAACACAACTGTGGAATAGATACTATTACTATCATACTATATTATTATCTAATTTGATAAAATGAGGCTCAGAAGAAAGTTATGCAGCTGACCTTGGGCCTTACAGTTTACGTGGTAGAACATGGACTGTAACCATGCTCGGAATTAAAAGACTAGCCTCCTAATCACAACACAAGGAAATGACACAGAACCAAGATGACTATTCATGAAGATAGCTACCACAGGCTATTTGGGAAAACTACTCTTGAAACTACATGGTCTAAATCGCATTAAAAAAAAAAAAAGTAGTTGACCTAAAGCTATTGAAGTTAAGGTTTGGAGAATTAAGATAGAATAGAAACCAGTAAATCTTCTTAGTATTCTTATCCTTCTTTCATTCTCATTTTCTGTCTTACCTTTCTACACATACAAAAATGAATGAACCAACCTATAAATCCCATAAAAGCTATCCTTAATCTGTCCCTCTTTTACTGTGCTTATATATTTAAAAAGAGGCCAATGGCTTTCAGTGAAATACGATATGAATTGAAGGAAAGAGTTCTGCACCATTTTCAGGATTTGGCTTGGCAAAATCTGTTCATTTCTCTCGGGAGCAGGAAATGCATACAAGGAAGTAAATTCATCCAGTGCATAAACATTTCAGAGTGCAAGTTTCTGAAAATTGATTGATAGTACTATAGCACCAATGCACCTTTATATAACTATTGTCAAATAGATACTTTATTTTCTAATTTCCAGAATTATAAATTTTAAAAGGGCCTGAATTTTGATGCTATACATTTAAAAATACTTTGATAAAGTTTTTTTCATTTTATTAAAAAGTGAAAACAGTGCTATAACTTTTCTGGTCTATTTTAAATCTATCACACTTAGAAAAAAATATATATATATATGATTTTTAATCTAAAAAGGGATTTTACTACAAGGATATTGGGTAGCTCACAGAAGTGTGCAGAAGGCTAGAGGCTAAACATGTAAGATTAGTTGAGTCTAAACTTACAGACACAATTCTAGGACCATGCATCACAATTGGCCTGATGAACACTCATTGAACAGTGTTGCTCATTGAACACTAAGGGAGAACCCTGCACTGGTTGTCCTCTCATTGTTGGATACATCTGCCACCACCCTTGCCAGCAAAATGGACACCTCCCTGCCCCCAAAGCTTGTCTCCTCAGGTTGCTTGTTTCCAAACCAGCCATTCAGAAGCATGTGACTGACAGGCAAAATCTAGTCCAAACGCTTCTGGTTTAGCTGCAAGGAATTCTGGGAACCTGAATTTTCTGGATTCTGCCCTGATGAAACCAGATCAATAAGACTGTGCAGTTCCTAAACGTAGTGATCACGTGAGAAAGGTGTTTGGTAGCTTGAAAACATAGCAGTTATACATAGATGATACACTCTAGGAAGAAAAACAGACGACTCACTGGCCACAATTGATATGATCATATTATTCTGATGGTGTCAAAAAGCAAAACTGGAAATAGCTGATGTCCTTCAGGCTAACGTGTTAAACTAGATTACAATTTATATAGGTAAAAAAAAAAAAAAAATCCTTTACCCCAGCATAACATTGCTTAATCATCTCTTAATTTCAAGTCTTTTTCAACAAAAATTCTATCAGGCATACTATGAAGATGAAGGAAATATTATCACAAAGGGTAAAATAAATTAGCTTAACTCTGCAGTCTTTACTACAGGCTAGGGATGGGAGTTCCCCTGTTCATCATTTCCTCTCTCGATTGGTCCTGTGATCATGAACAAATAATGATGATGAAAATGGTGATGATGATGATGATGGTGACAATGATGATGGTGAGGTGATAATGATACCGACACTCACTGAGAGCTTACTAAGTGCCATGACACTCTTTTAAATAATTCATCTATATATTTTTTTAAAAATCCAGCTGGGCGTGGTGGCTCACACCTGTAATCCCAGCACTTTGGGAGGCCGAGGTGGGTGGATCACGAGGTCAGGAGATCGAGATCACCCTGCTAACACGGTGAAACCCATCTTTACTAAAAATACAAAAAATTAGCCGAGCGTGGTGGCACTCACCTGTAGTCCAACTACTCGGGAGACTGAGGCAGGAGAATGGCTTGAACCTGGGAGGCAGAAGTTGCAGTGAGCTGAGGTCGTGCCACTGCACTCCAGCTTGGGCAACAGAGCAAGACTCCGTCTCAAAAACAAACAAACAAACAAACAAAAACAAATCCTTACAGCAATGCTATGAGGTAGGTAATATTATTATCTAATTTTACAGATGAGGAAACTGAGGCATGAACCAGCCTCGCAGCTAATAATTGGCAGTGCTGGAGTTACAACCTAAAAGCTCAAAGGCATTAAACTCTGTAATTAATGCAATACTGGCTCCATGTTCTAGGGTATTTCTTAGCATGCAGGGTATATTAATCACTAGGAAGTATCTGATATCATGAAGTAATCTTCCATCAGGTGCATTTGTGCCACTGTCCTGTATTTAAGATGATATGACAGTCTTTTCTCTTGAGCCTGAAGTTAGCTTTATCATTATTTTAAAACCATGTTCCAGGTAGATGCTAAATAATTACTGGCAAGATTGGAGTATATGAAGCCTATTGTTTCATCTTGCCTGTTAAAATATTTAATTGATGTCTCACTGAATAGCTTTCTCATGAAAATCTAGAAAGCCAAAAGGAAAAATAGCTTGAATATTGAATACACAAATAGCAAAATCATTCCAAATTGCACTATACATTTGGCCATGCAATTTTCTCCAAGCTTCCATTTACTAAACTTGTTAGAAAAAGTAATATAGTTCATGGGGTTAATTCAGAAGTAAGTAGATAATTGAATAAAAAGACATTCAGCCAGATGTGGTGGCTAACACCTGTAATCTCAGTACTTTGGGAGGCCGAGGCAGGCGGATCGCTTTGAGCTCAGGAATTCGAGACCAGCCTGGGCAACATGGCAAAACCCCATCTGTACTAAAAATACAAAAATTAGCCAGGTGTGATGGTGCGTGCCTGTAATCCAAGCTACTCGAGAAGCTGAGGCAGGAGAATCTCTTGAATCCGGGAGGCTAAGGTTGTTGTGAGCAGAGATAGCAGCACTGCACTCCAGCCTGGGTGAAAGAGCAACACTCTGTTTCAAAAAAAAAAAAGACATTCAAACAACTGATTAGGAGAGGCCAATATAAACCAATTGCTGTTGCTTTAACGAGAGACAAATGACAAGGAAAATTTCCATTTAAAATGTATAATCTTATAAATATACAAATATAGATTAGTTGCAATAATATATGTTGTATCTAAGAATCCACCAAAATCTTATATGTTTGTGTGTGTATTTTAAAGTTTGTCCAGGCACAGTGGCACACACTTGTAATCTTAGCACTTTGGAAGGCTGAGGTGGGAGGATTGCTTAAGACCAGGCGTTCAAGACCAGCCTGGGCAACATAGTGAGACTCCATCATTACAAAAAACAAATTGAAAAATTAGTTGGGCATGGCAGTGCATGCATTTAGTCTGAGATATTAAGATGGTTGAGACGAGATAATCACTTCAACCTAAAATTTCAAGGTTGCAGTGAGCTATAATCACACTAGTACACTGCAGCCTGGGTGACACAGTGAGACCCTGTCTCTAAAAAATAATAATAAATAAAATGCAATAAAATAAAAATGAACATGAAGTTCAAAGAAACACAAACATTTGAGTCAGGGTGATAAGAATTATTCCAAATCAATATTTAGCGACATTAAACTGATTTGTAATTGGCTAAATAATTCTCCCAGACTTAGAGATATTTTATTGACAGTAAGCATATGTATCCCAAAGACAGACAGATGGAAAACATTATATAATTAATTACATTATAATTGATAATATAACTAAATTTCAACTTAATTCTTTTCTAATGTCAGTCTAATAAGCTTCTATGGTATAAATACCAGAGCTTTGAAGTTTTCTTCTAGAATTGGAACTATCTGTCGATAAAACTAAAACAACTATAGCAGCAAGAAACTCTAAACTATTCAATGCTTAAAATGTGTATAGGAAAATAATCAATACTGGAAATACTGTTTTTGATATTTTAGATATACCTTTTTTTAACATAAATGAGACATCATATATAACATCTTTTCCCTTGATAATTTAGTTACTAAAGTGCTAATATTAGTGATAGCAAATTTGTCTGAGTTGTATTGAGTCTTGGTAGAATATTGTTATCATCAAAATAATTTCATTGAGAAAAGTAATTTTAATTTTTTGCATGTGGAGAGACAACTAAATACAGAAAATAAATACCAAATTTATCCTATTTAACATGCTTGTAGTTAGATTAGACCCATTGATTCCATAAATTTCTTTTGAGTGCTTGATAAATACAAATATAAATACACAACAGAGACACATATTGATTTATTTAAAGTAATTTACAATGTATATTTCAATTGTTTTAAAAAACAATTGAGTACTGAGCAGTCATAGTCATGGTATGAGGAAGTATAATACTGGTTCATAACCTATTCCAAGGTTACTGAGAGACAAAAATCCTCTGGTTCTAGAGAGTAGAAGCAAGGATTTAGAAAAACATACACTACAAACAAATGTCTACATCCTGTTTCAATGTTATATGAGGCAAAAATTCCAAATGACGAGTTTATAGTAACGTTTTTGTTATATTAGACTTATGAGAAAATTTAAATATTGGTGATACTGACATTTATTTAAACAGATTAACCAATTAATATTTTCTTTTCGTTTTTGAATCCAAAATACACATTGCAGCTTGCCAGCAAGATAGCCAACTAGACACAGTCAGGAAGAACATGTTACCAAGGGATGGAGGCGTCAGAAAGACTGGTGTACTCTGAGCAGAACTTTGGAGGGAAGGCATTGCGAATAGATGGAGGGAAAGCATTGAGAGTAGATGGAAGGGAGGCGTTGAGAGTGAATGGAAGGAAGGCATTGAGGGTGGATGGAGGGAAGGAATTGAGAGTGGATGGAGGGAAGGAACTGAGAGTGGATGGAGGGAAGGAATTGAGAGTGGATGGAGGGAAAGCATTGAGAGTGAATGGAAGGAAGACATTGAGGGTGGATGGAGGGAAATAATTGAGGGTGGATGGAGGGAAGGATTTGAGAGTGGATGGAGGGAAGACATTGAGGGTGGATGGAGGGAAGGAATTGAGTTGAGAGTGGATGGAGGAAAGGCATTGAGACTGGATGGAGGGAAGACATTGATAGCAGATGGTGGAAAGACATTGATAGTGGATGGAGGTAAGGCATTGATAGTAGATGGAAGAAAGACATTGAGAGTGGATAGAGAAAAGGAATTAAATAAATACCCAACCAGGGTGTCTCCTGGGGACCCACGTCATAGCTTCTGTGCTGCTTGACCACACCTGACCATCAGAAATCTCCAGTAGAGTGTCCCCTAAAGTGTGCCAGCCCACCAGCACCCTTTCCCCACCGCAGCCTCCCCTGAGCCACTTGGCCAGCTCCAACTTGCCCACAGCCACCCCTTACTATTTTGCTGGCACACTTGGACGTACATTGCCTCCCCTTCCCTAACAGCACGCATGTGAGCATGCACCCCACTGTGTTACTGTTAGGATGAGCGCACCTGCCAGGCTGCTCATCTTTTCCAGTTCAAATGCATGCATGGAGGTCAGCAGCCCTGCGCCCTCTCTACTCTCCCCACAATCTCCAACACTGCCGTGAGCACCAATGAGTGCAGGGAAGCCAGCAGCCCTGTGCCCACCAGTGGCCCACCCATATGCCAACACTGCTACCAGTAAAAATGTGCACACAGATGCTAGTGGCCCTGCCCTCCCTACCCAATGTTTCCCATGCTGCCACTGGCCACGTGAGCACAGAGGAGGTAGCCCCATGCCTGCCAGCTCTCCACCCTAGCTGATAAGCATGCACCCCACTGGCCTGCTGCTGCTGCTATTGCTGCTTCTGGGACATGTGAATGATCACAGATCCAGTTGACATCATAAAGAAGTACATTGGCTGGCACCACCCATTGGAGTTGTGTGGCTGGTGGTCTGGGAACACTTTGGCCCCTCTAGAACAACAGGTTCCTGACCTCAAGGGACCAGAGAACAAGGCCACGTCCCTAAAACAAGACCCACAGCATTAGAGCACACAGCTCAGGAGAGCTGACCTGAGCCTTGGCCCCCTAAAATCTTCCAGAAATAAAAAGTCAGTTGACTGAACCCACCTTATATCATAATCAAACCCCCAAGGGAATTAAAGAAGATAAAGGCAAAAATAAATATTTAAAGGACAGCAACTTCAATGACTGAAGGAAAATCAGCTCACACCAATGAGAAAGAACCAGTGCAAAACTCTGGCAACTCAAAAATCCAGAGTGTCTTTTTACCTCCAAATGATCACACTAGTTCCCTACCAAGGGTTTTAACCAGGCTGAAATGGCTGAAATGACAAAAATAGAATTAAGAATATGGAAAGGAATGAAGATCACTGAGATTCAGGAGAAAGTTGAAACCCGATCCAAGGATTCTAAGGAATACAACAAAATGCTACAGGAGGTGAAACACAAAATGGTCTTTTTTCTAAGAAAGAACTAAACTGATCATAAAGAGCTGAAAAACTGATTTCAAGAATTTCAGAATACAAGCACAAGTATTAACAGTAAAATTGATCAAGCTGAGGAAAGCATCGCTAAGTGTAAAGACCAGTTCTCTGAAATACACAGTCAGACAAAAATAAATAAAAAAGAATAAGAAATATGAACAAAACCTCCAAAAATTATGGTATTATGTAAACAGACCAAATTAATGACTTATTGGTGTCACAGAAAGAGAGGGAGAGAAAGCAAACAACTTGAAAACATGTTTGAGGGTGTTATCCATGAAGATTTTCTCAACCTGCTAAAGAGGCAAACATTTAAATTCAGAAAATGCAGAGACCCCATGCATGATACCATAAAAATGAACAACCCCAAGATGCGTAGTCATCAGATTCTCCAGGTTGAAATGAAAAAATAAATGTTAAAAGCAACTAGAAAGAAGGCAGGTTACCTACCGAGGTGGTTAATATTTTAATTTCAGATAAAATATATCTTAAAGAAATAAATATCAAAAAAGACAAAAAAAAGCATTATGTAACATTAAGGGTTCAATTCCACAAGAACACTTAACTATCTTAAATGTATATGTACCCAACACAGGAGCATTAAAATTCGTAAAGCAAGTGCTTAGTGACTTATGAAGAGACTTAAATAACCACACATTGATAGTGGGAGATTTGAATACCTGACTGATAGTATTAGATTACAGAGGCAAAAAACTAAGAAAGACATTTAGGACCTGAACTCAACACCTACTTAATAGACATCTACAGAACTCTCCACATTCTTCTCATGTACACACAACACATACTCTAAAATCAAACACATATTAAGCCTTAAAACAATCCTCAGCAAATTCAAATAAACAAAAAACAATGAAATTATACCAACCACACTTTTGGATCACAGAGTAAGAAAAATAGAAATCAATTATAAGAAGATCTCTCAAAGCCATAAATTACATAGAAATAAAACAACCTGTTCCTGAATGACTTTTGGGTAAACAATGAAATTAAGGCAGAAATCAAGAAATTATTTCAAACCAATGAGAACAAAGAGAGAGCATACCAGAATCTTTGGGACACAGCCAATTCAGTGTTAAGAGGGAAGTTTATAGCACTAAACACCCACTTCAAAAAGTTAGAAAGATCTCAAATTAACAACCAAGTTCTCCTAGAGGAACTAGAGAAACAAGAGCAAACCACCTGAAAGATAGCAGAATACAAGAAATAACCAAAATCAAAGCTGGACTAGAGAAAACTGAGATGTGGAGAACCATACAAAAGCTCAACAAATCCAGGAGTTAATTTATTGAAAGAGTAACTAAGATTCATGGACAACTAGCTAGACTAATAAAGAAAAAAAGAGAGAAGATCCAAATAAACAAAATCAGAAATGATAAAGAGGACCTTATCACCGACACAACAGAAATACAAAAACTCTCAGGCTACTATGAACACCTCTATGCACACAAGCCAGAAAACCTAGAAGAAATCGATAAATTCCTGGAAACATGCAACCTCCCAAGATTGAACCAGGAAGAAATTGGATCCCTAAAATGACGTAGAATAGTTCCAAAGTTGAATCAGAAAAAAAAAAAAAAAAAAAAAAAAAAAAGCCTACCAACCAGACTAAGCTCAGTACCAGATAGATTCACAGCTAAATTCCACCAGATGTATAAAGAAGAGCTGGTAACATTCTTACCAAAAGTCTTTCAAAAAATTGAGCTTGGGAGGCTCCTCCCCAACTTTTTCTATGAGGCCAGCAGCATTTTGATACAAAAACCTAGCAGAGATGCAATAAAAATGAAAATTTTAGGTCAATATCCTTGATGAACAGAGATGTAAAAATCCTCCACAAAATGCTAGCAAACTAAATACAGCAGCACATCAAAAAGCTAATCCACCATGATCAAGCAGGTTTTATCCCTGGCATGAAAGATTGGTTCAACATGTACAATCAATAAATATGATTCACCACATAAACAGAGCTAAAAACATAAACCACGTGATTATTTTAATAGATTCAGAAAAGGCTTTTGATAAAAGTTAACATCCCTTCATGTTAAAAACCCTCAACAAACTAGTTATTGAAGGATTATGCTTTAAAATAATAAGAGTAATCTATGAAAAACCCAGTGCCAACATCATACTGAATGGACAAAAGCTGGAAACATTGTTTTCTAAAACTGAAATAAGACAAGGATGTCCTGTCTCACCACTTCTATTCAACATGGTACTGAAAGTCTTGGCCAGAGCAATCAGGCAAGAGAACAACAATAAAAAGGCATCCAAATAAATAGAGGAATTAAAATTGTCCTTGTTCAGAGATGACATGATTCTATACCTAGAAAACCTCATAGTCTCTGCCCCAAAGCTCTGATTAAATTAAAAATATCAGCAAATTTTCCGGATACAAAATCAATGTACAAAAATTAGTAGCTTTTCTAAGCACAACTACCACCAAGCTGAGAGTCAAATCAAGAATGCAATTCAATTTTCAATTGCCACAAAAAGAATACAATACCTAGGAATATAGCTGACCAGGGAAGTAAGGGGTTTCTACAATGAGAGTCACAAAACATTGCTCAAAGGAATCACAGATGACAAACACAAATGGAAAAGCATCCCATGCTCAAGGATAGAATAATCAATATTTTAAAAATGGCTCAACTGCCCAAATTCATTTACAGATTCAATGCTATTCCTATGAAACTACCAATGACATTCTTCCCAGAATTTGAATAAACTATTTTAAATTTCATATGGAGGCTGGGCAAGGTGGCTAATGCCTGTAATCCCAGAACTTTGGGAGGCCAAGGCGGGCAGATCACCTGAGGTCAGGAGTTTGAGATAAGCCTGGCCAACGTGGTGAAACCCTGTCTCTACTAAAAATACAAAAATTAGCTGAGCATGGTGGCACACAACTGTAGTCCCAGCTACTTAGGAGGCTGAGGCAGGAGAATCACTTGAACCCAGGAGGTAGGGTTTGCAGCAAGCCATGATCACACCATTGTATTCCAGCCTGGGCAGCAGAGTGAGACCTTGTCTCAAAAATAAATAAATAACATAAATAAATTTCATATGGAACCAAAAATGGTTCTAAATAGCAAAGGCAGTTCTAAGCAAAAAGAACAAAGCTGGAAGTATCACATTACCCAATTTCAAGCTATACTACAATGTTACAGTAACCAAAACAACATGGTACTGGTACAAAAACAGACGCATAGACCATTGTAACAGAATAGGTAGCCCAGAAATAATGCTGCATTCCTACAACCATCAGATCTTCAACAAAGTTGACAAAAACGAGCAATGGCAAAAAGACTCCCTATTCAATATGCGGTGCTGGGATAACTGACTAGCCATATGCAGAAGTTGGAAACTGGGTCCCTTCCTCATACCATACCCAAATATCAACACAAGATGGATTAAAGACTTAAATTTAAAACCTCAAACTGTAAAAACCCTGAAAGATAACCTAGGAAATACCATTTTGTACAGAACCTGGCAAAGATTTCATGACAAAGACTCTGAAAATAATTGCGCCAAAACCAAAAATAGACTACTGGGACCTAAGTAAACTAAAGAGCTTCTGCACAGCAAAAGAAACTATGAACAGAGTAAATGGATAACCTACAGAATGGGAGAGAGTATTTGTAAACTATGCATCTGCCAATGGTTTAATATCCAGAATCCGTAAGGAGCTAAAACAAATTTACAAGGAAAAATAAACAATGTCTTAAGACAGTGGGCAAAGGACATGAACAGATATTTTTCAAAAGAAGACATACACATGGCCAAAAATCACGTGAAAAAATGCTCAACATCACTAATCATTAGAGAAATGGAAATCAAAACTACGAGATACCATCTCACAGCAGTCAGAATGGTTGTTACCAAAAAGCGAAAAATTAACACATGCTGATGAGGTTGTGGAGAAAAGGGAACACTTAAATACTGCTGGTGGGAATGTAAATGAGTTCAGCCATTGTGGAAAGCAGTTTGGAGATTTCTTCACAGACTGAAAGCAGAATTACCATTTGACCTAGCAATCCCATTATTAGGTGTGTACCCAAAGGAATTTAAATAGTTCTACCATAAGGGTATATGCATGGGTATATTCATTGCAGCAGTATTGACAATAAGAAAGGAATGGAATCAACATACATGCCCATCAATGGTCAATTGAACAAAGTAAATATGGTACATATACACCAGGGAATATTACACAGCCACAGAAAAGAACAAGATCATGTCCTTTACAGCAATATGGACAGAGCTGGAGGCCATTATCCTAAGTGAACCAACACAGGAACAGAAAAAACAAATACCGCACGTTCTCACTTCTAAGTGGAAGCTAAACATTGAGAACATATGGACAAAAAGAAGGAAATAGACATCAGGGCCTATTTGAGAGTTGTAGGTGGGAGGAGAGAGAGGTTGGAAAAACTCCTATTTTGTTCTATGCTTATTACCTGCGTGACAAAATAATCTGTACACCAAACCCTTTTGACACACAATTTACGCATATGACAAACGTGCACATATACTCCTGATCCTAAAATAAAAGTAAAAAATGTCAGCCTACAAACTCAAATAATAATAATAATAATAATATATAAATACACACAATACACACTGGAAATATTTGAAGAACACTAAAAGAGAAATCTGTGTGTAAGTTCTTTTATTTTTTGAACTAGCACTAATTTACTCTCACATTTACACACTTAAAAACTATGTCTTATATTTATCAAATTTAGAAAAACGTGTTTGTTTCTATAAATCACTTTAACCAAATTTACCCTAAATGATTAATCTACATTGTTTTGGAAAAACAAAACTCGACTTTGAAGACCTATAATTTATTTTCATTACGTCCCATGTTCAGTTTCCTGCCTTTGATCTCTGCTGTGGCTTTGAGCACAATGTTCATTTTGGTTCTCTTTTGTTCATTTGTATAATGAATGCCATAATTAGGTATTTGACAATGTGAATCTACACTTATGGGTAACTGCTTTGTACCTTCTTGTTATCATGTCTGTTTTCCTAAACAGATTTCAAATTCCTAAAGGTAATGTTGTTGTATTATTAAAATTTTTCTCCGGTGCCCTTTATTATAATCTGAGATATCTTTCATTCTCTTAGGTACTTGATATTCTTAATTTCATTTATTAAAAGTTTTGGGGGGCAGAAAAATATATGTCAATCTTGTCTAATAGCTAAAAACATATTTTTAGTCATTCTCTTTTGATGCTCTAAGACCTTGTCAAATGCATGACTTGAGTACTTTCTCCTGTACTTCTGTTCATCTTTGGTAGCAGCTGAATGTAACATAAATTTCATGCATAATTCACAAGCTACATAATAGGATCATGGATCTCTTCTATTTTGTTTTAGCCAAGTTCTAAGTAACCCCTGACCACAACAAATATTTAATAAAAATTACTCACAGATGTAACCACTGAAGGTTAGTTATAATTTAAATCCACCTGACAAATATGTCTCGAAGATTAATAACATCTTAAATCTTAAGAAGTCTCTAATCTTTGCAATCTTTTACAAATTAAAATTTTACATAATTAGATTTCAAAGTAACTATCAAGCATTGTCTATATAACTGCTATGGCTAATTGTTCATGTATATTTTGCTATGACTTTCCTATCAATGTTGATGATATATTTAAATGTTGAAGAATTAAGGAAAAATGAAGATGTAGTGTTTATAGTTTCCTTTTTGAATGTGGTTACATGAGTATGTATCTGTCTCTCTCTCTCTCTTTTCTGTCTCTGTCTCCCTCTCTCTTTCTCCAACTTATTTTAGGTCTGAGATGATACAGAATGTCACCTTAAAGCATCAGATTGAAGAAGTAAGAGTATCCCCAGTACAGTGCATGAGGAAATACTTCTTTCTGCTTTATGATTGGAAGCAGAACAAAATCCAAAAAGCCTAAGTGAGCTTTCAGGGCACAGGCTCCTTTTACATTTGGAAATCCTGAATCTTTACTTGTCTAACAGGTTTCTTTTCCTCACATCAACACCTTTTGGGGGAAGTTAGTAAGGGGGAAGGAGGAGCAGAAATAGTCACAAAAATTAAGAAGACTCCTGAAAGAAGTGGGATTGAGATTATCTTTTCTCTTTTGTTGGAATTCAATAATATTAAAAGCTCTATAGGAGATGAGAGATGGCATGTTCCTGACTTAAGACAGATACCCCTGCCCCCACCCACCCACCCACACCCACACAAAAGATCTTGGGTATTCAAAGGAATCATATCCACAAGTGGATCCAAATCCAAATTTAGCCTAAGAATATAGACACTCATGGGATGCATCTAGACTCAGCCACCCCATCAGCGTGTTTGTGCTTCAGGAACAATAGATGAACAGTGTAGGTGAATTAAAAGAAGCTGAGGCTGGCAGTAAAAGGATTAGATTAAGATGAGCATTAGGACTGCAGCAGGATGAGGAGACACTCTACTTCTTCCTAGTTGATGTTTGAAAGCAGTCCTATATCCAAAGACCACCAGGCTGTATGATAAATCTTGAAGATAGCTGCAGGACTTTGGAGCAAGACACTACACTACACACAAATAAGAATTATGCAATCACTTATAAAAGTGAAAGCATTGTGTCCTTATCCATTTTATAAGACGTGGCAGAGATTGATATGAGTCATAACAGTACTGTGTTCTGACAGCAACAGAGGACAGCATTTTAACAAGGAAGGCACATTTGCTAGGGCAATTTTTGTAGAGTGGTCACAAAAAATGAGACCCAAAGAAAATGTCAGTTTGAGCCTTTGAAAGTCAATGATGTATTCAAGATTTATTAAATTGGTGGCAACAGAGTATCTACATCTCCAGAGATTAAGCAATTAGAATGTTAGAGAAGGGAGCTCTAACAAGCCGAGACCACTCTTTGAGCTATTTTGTTGGGGTTAAATGGGAGAATTTTTTTTTAATGTGTTATTGCCTTTCAAATGACAAAGTAGTCAATGGGAAACAATAATGTGGCTTTTTAAAACAAATTATCCTGTAAATTTCTGAGTTTTCAGTATATATTTGGCACTGTGCAATTTGTTAAATATAAGTGTAAAAAGAATAGACATGAATGAAAATGATTGATGAAACCAGTTCCTAAAAGGTAAGATGGGATGAGATCAAGTTTATATTCTTAGAATTTTTAGGTAGTAACGAAAGTCCAGTTGGATTTAGAAAAAGGCATTTATAGTTGGAATCATTACAGTGATATAAATAACATGGAATTTGAAGTCAGATTTATTTGAATACTGCTTTAGAAGATTTTTCTAATACAGGGGAAATTTCACAGGGCACATTGGGACCAAGAAAAGGGAAGTATGGTGTTAATGTCATCTAGCAAATGTGGGATATGTTGGTTTTTACTTTTCTAGCAGGTACGAGAATATAGGGACAAAGTTTCTCCATATCAAAAGGCAAAAAGCAAGTAAGCAAAATTTTTTTAAATAACTAACTTGTAAGGAAATATTTTGTTTATATTTAAGAATGTGTAAGTTAAATTTTGAATTTTGCATGCTGTAAATAGGCCAGAGAACTTTCCTTCATCACATGACTGAATTACTATATTTTATAATTTAGTAATTTAAATCTTTTACAGAATTAAAATACACCCTAAAGAATCATTTCATTCTTTTTCATACATACAAAAAAGTGAAGTTCAAAACTCTTCTGTATAAAACAACAACAACAAAACTGAAGTCTAAATCTTTTCATGGCTTCCTCTAGTTTATTTATTTTTTGTTAAGTTTTCTTTTAGATTCAGGGGTACATGTGCACATTTGTTACATGAGAAAATTACATGTCATAGGGGTTTAGTATACAGATTATTTTGCCACTTAGGCCATCAGCAAAGTACCCTACAGGTAGTTTTTCAATCGTCACCCTCCTCCCATTCTCCACCAAGGAGGCCGCAATGTTTCTTGTTCCCTTCTTTGTGTCCATATGTACTCCAAAGTTTAGCTCCCACTTATACGTGAGAACATGTGAGTTTATTCCATTTGAAAGAATCTAGTATAATTAGTTTTGGAGTTCAGTGCTCTGAGGCCATTGTTCTTTACTGAAGTGAGCGTCAGGGTCTCCTCCCCTCCCCTCCCTTCCCCTCTCCTCCCCTCCCCTCCCCTCCCCTCCTCTCCCCTCCCCTCTCCTCTCCTTCTTTATTGAGACAAGAGTCTGGCTCTGTTGCCCAGGCTGCAGTGTAGTGGCGCAATCTTGGCTCATTGCAACCTCTGCCTCCCAGGTTCAAGTGATTCTCTTGCCTCAGTCTCTCAAGTAGCTGGGATTACAGGTGTGCACCACCATGCCTGGCTAATTTTTGTATTTTTAGTACAGACGGGGTTTCACCATGTTGCCCGAATTCCGGGCCTCAGGTGATCCACCCATCTCGGCCTCCCAAAGTGCTGTGATTCGTAGTTTCATTTTCTTAGTGTACCATATTAAATTGTTATTATCTAGGATTTTTTTTTTTATTTTTGGAGAAGGACATGAATGATATACAAAGGAGAATCATTATGTTCTACTTTTGTGAACTTGCTTGTTTATATCTGAGACAATTTTATTTTCAGAATACATAATAACATGGCAAGCATGGTGATTTTTCCTTGACTAGTTTTTATACATTATTAGAATACCTTTTCAAAATCCTGGTTGGATCCTGTCAGAAATAAAGGAGCAACCTCAGTTGAATACTTAGGTTTCTTTTGAGCTCTTTGAATTAGATTATCCCTTTCTGCAACTTTCAATTCAAATGGAAAAAGCCACAGGAGATGTGTCCGATTGTTAATAGTAGAGGTATCTGATTCATGTAGAATTGAACAATTGTTTCTCACATTATATTTTAAAAGTTGACTTTGCAAGATATATAGCACATTTTATAGCTACGCATTTGTGCAAGTTTGCTATTAAACACCTATAAAAGGCAATTGTCCATTTAAAGTCAGACACATTTAAAACGTGTAATTCTGTATTTATGGATCTTAATTGCATAATGATTCAATAATATAAGGCTGAATTATTCTATGATCATTTTATTTTTGTTATTTGGAATAAATTTAGAAATAAAGAATATTTTTCTTGTAAAATTGTTTACTATTGTATGAACAGAATCTCAAGTAATCTACATGAATATTTCACCAGATTATTTAAACAATGTCACCCCATTTATTATCTGACACATGATTTTTAGATTGCTTTACTAACTCTGAATATATCATAAACTTCTGACCCTTTCAACATATAAACTGAAATTGATTACTGGAGTGTCCAGTGCTATACTTAATCCACTGTAAATGGGAGTTGTGAAGCCCAGTTTTAGAGTTTGCATAGTTACCAATGTTCATTGTATAAATACATATTTTCCTCAATGATTGCTTCTTTTTAGAGTTTGCATCAAATCAGGCCACAAACTTAAATATCATATAATGATAGTCTTTTGAGTAATGTGTATATAAATATATATGTGTATATATTTACGTATATATATTCTCATATGTATCTTATTTAATTTGAAGAAACATGTGTGTCTGATATCAATATTATCTATCTTAACCTGAATAAAAATAGGTTATCAAAGGTAGAAAAATGATTCCAACATTATTTATAGTAGTTTACTGCTAATTTTACCCATTTGAAAATATTTTTGTGATGACATACTGCAAAAGGGGTCTGTGGGAAAGATCAACTTGCTGTTATAGATTCAGTTAGAACAGGTATTGTTTCCTTTGTTGAAACACTAATGAGAAGAACTAAAATAGAAACAATTATCGAGCTCTTACTACATTTCCTTCCCCTTAACAGATATTTCACATATATTAAGTCATTTCATATTCATGATTGTATTAATTTGGCTTTATGTTCAGATTTTAAAAAGGAGGAACTGAGATTTAGGCAGGCAAACTATCTTGCCTAAAATGAGTGCTTGCCCATGTCTGTTTGACTAACGAATCAACTGTCATTTCACTTTAGTATATTTAACTCATTTTATATGCTGATAACAATGAATCTGTGTAAGGAGACTATTTCCTTCTACTCTTTGTTGTTTATACTTTTATGATAAAATGACAGCTGCACTAATTTTGTAAGTATATTAACACTTCTTAAAATCTGAAACATTAACAAAATTAGAAATACTCTTTCAATTTGGTTGCCAAAAATGATTATCACTGTAAGTGAATTCCAAAATGAACGTGTATGAATGAAAATAAAGAAAAACAAAACTGAGGCAATGAGAAGAGTGAAAAACAAAGTGTGAGGACAAAGGAAAAGCCCAGCAATGATGATTGACGGGAGGCTCTTTCAGAATGGTCTGGAAGTATTAGGTTGTATAGCTGTCTCTAGTTCATCCATACACTTGGTTTTTCTGAGAAGGATGGGTGAATCCAAAAGCTTTGTGCCAGATTATATTCACTGTGCAAACCTTCTGCCCTGTTTGAACTGGCCAAATGTAAAGAGATCTAACTTTTGAGAACAGATAATGAAAGAAAGATCGTATTAAATCCTGTACAATAGTGCAAAAATCAAAGCTTTATAAAAGTTTCCTTACTCAAGAAAATATACAATACTTTCACAAAAGAACAAAAATATTAGGCCAAAATCACAAAAAGAAAGGCTGTCATTATAAAAAAGAGTCTTTAATTTAAACTATACTAATAAATGCACCATGAACTCCCAAAAAAGGAAAGGTGTTAGTCACTTGACGACTATTCTTCTTTTTATATTTTAGGCTCCTGGGCCAGTTTTCAAGTGGTTGCGAAATTTTAGTTGTTGATGACAGTTATTGCTCACCTTCCTAAAATTGGTCTTTAAAATGACTTTGTGCTTTAATACAGATGGAAAAATCCTGCATTCTGTTGATCAGTTTCACAGCCTCAGAAACAGTGCAATCAATCATATGTAGTGCCTGATGGATGTGTCAGGCAGTAAGCATAGCTATAGCTGTTTCAAGGCCACTGACTTGAAATCTGCAATTTCACCTGATTCCTTTAAACCTATGGCTTTGAGGTAAATCAAGGGTCAGCAAAAGTGTTCTCTTCTGCACAGATCACTTGAAACACCAAAGAACGAGTTAAGCAGATTGAATATTGATACAGAAAACACCTTCAAGTTATTAATAATTTCAACAATTCCAACAGTAGAAAAATAAAATTTCATTAAATGAAAGCATTTTCACTTTATTCATTGTTGAAGAGTTTATTACAAAGTATTTCTGAGAAGGACATTGTATTTGATTCTTGATAAGTAGCTTATTACACTGAATTCTTTATTTTTATGGACAATCACAGAAAAAAAAAAACTCTGTTTATATTATTAAGCCAAGGCTAAACATGTTATAAAATGTAAAGTGAAATTATCAAAAGAAAATGCAACAATAAAATATCTATGCAAGCCACATCTTAAATTTTAAAAATCCAAATAACTGACATAAAAATACGTTTTTTACTTGGATTCACATTCTTTTTTGTGTGTTTTTATACATACTTCTAACATTTCAAATCACATTTTATAATATATGAAATAAATTTATTTCTTTTGCTTGAATTTTTCTGTCTTTAATTTAGCTTTCATCATTTTATTAAAAAATATTTATTTTGTGCCTAGTATATGTCAGACACATAGAAAAATTACATTTTAGGTTCTCAGATTAAATGGTCAAATATTAGATTTTTTTATTCATAAAATATTGCTATTGCGAGATGAGTCAGAATTACATATTACAGACATATTTTAGTAACAAAAGAAGCTCGTCATTAAGCTATGTCAACTCTCATTGTTATTTTAAATCCACGTGAATCAATAAGAAGTTTTACATTCATCTATAGAAAGAGCAATAAACTTTAAATTGGTCTTTAAATTGGTGCTCTACATGAAGAAGTAATTAGGTTCTCACTTTTGGAGAGGTCGAACTTTCACCAACTGTACAAATGTCCATCTCTGAAGCTGTATTCATTAACGTAGTAATAAGCTGTTGAAATAGCAGTGCAGAACAAATCTACAATGCAAGGAGACTGATTAACTTAAGGATATGTTCAGCCATCCTTCTGTTCTAGAAATAGATGCTTTTTCATATAAGATGGACACTTTGAATTCCATTATTGATGAAACATGATGTTCTCTCTGTTCACAGGTCCCAGACTCATGAGTTTCTGAAAACTTAAATTTTAGATCTCTTGATGTGGTTCAGCAATTGGAGCAAAATGTCCCAGAAAACTTCTTGAGTGCTTTCCAGGGAGCTCTTGTTAGCAAATCAAGGTCTTCTTGAGTCCCATGTTTACAAAGGACCCTGCTCACAGAATGATCTCATCTGTTTTATCTTCAGTAGTACCTTTGCTTTGCTGCATGGCCCCAGATCATACCAACAAGCCATCAAGTAAATATAGGTCATCAAGCAATAGTTCATAGAAAAAAATCAGTAATATTTCTATATCGCCCTTGGTGATAAGAAGACATCTTAGATCATACACCATTCTGACGGTGGCTGAATGCCAAATGACACATTATTATTACAACATGTTTTGGTAGCAAGTGGCAGGAGCTTTGTTTCTTGAAGCACCTCTTCTGTGTACGGAGACATAAATCCTATTGGATTCATAAGTTTCAATAATAATTTATTTCCATGTACTTGACCATTTAGAAACCAGCCTGCTAGAGGCTAGCTCTGTACATGCATGGACTTCTCTCTTCCTCATTCCTATGCCCCTTCCTTCTAAATCTAGAGCTCCCTGTGCCAATTACCTTTTTGTTTAGGAATCAGGTAATTATGCCTTATCCTTTATCTCCTATCCCCGCCTCAATACACACAACCATACAAACTTTCAATCCCTTGATGTCTAAGTTGATTTCACAAATATTTAGTAACCCATGCTCTATGATTTGCATTATGTTATAGGCTGTAAATTCAGTTATGTATAGCATGATCACAGTGTCTGAACAGTGTATAGCCTTGTTCTTTAAGAGCAGGAATGACATAAACCAGTGGTTATTCTCCCAAAGTCTCTAAAATTGCATGTAGCGTGTCTTAAATACACATTCTGGTTTAATGAATTAATGCTCCTCTGCATTAACAAGAAGGATGACTTCCTGTACAAATGTTCTGATCTCCTTAACTTTGATAATATGGTGTAAGTTTTTAAGATTTGATAAATTTGGACATCATCCAATACCTAGCTAGGTCATTATGACTTGTGTGTAATGAGAATATTGAACGCAGATTAAAATGATTAAATACCAACATTGTGTTATGCATCACTATTAAACCTTGATGTAGCTTCATATTAACATGTTTCTCGCCATTTTTGCTTTGCATTTTATAGCATAGCTTCTCACGGTTTATTTTCCTTATAAATTGTGCTATTTGCTGACTTGATGAATGCTAAAATGTACTGAAGATTAGAATAGAAAGAAAATTAAATAATTAGAGTTCCAATCACAAAAGGTTTCCTTTTGAATTCTACTAATTAGCAAAATTTAATATTCTTTACAATCGTGTCCCACAATTAAAAGTCACACTTGTTACAGTATTTTAACAAATAGATCTTAGTAATAAGAATATAAAAGAAGAAAAATTAGGAATAATTTTCTTCTCAAAAGAGGTAGAATTCACCTCTTTTGATTTTTCATCTCTACTTAGTTAATTTGTTGAGTTGTATATTGGAGTGAAAACATTGGCATTTTAGTTAGATGTTCCTCCTTTTTTATGAATTGTTTTTCTGTCTATATTTTTACTTTTGTCTGTTAAATCTCTCTGATAATGAGGCATTGTGTTATTTAAAAATACCTCTTATAAATCAGTGTGACCCTTCTGTCATGAAGTGACCATGTACATGCAAGAGACAAGTCAAAGAAAAAGAATCACACTATTTGGGAACGAGAAAGGTGAATCATAAATTGTCTTTATTCTTCCATTTGAGCATAAACTCTAATCTCAATGTAAAGAGACCTAGATGATGGTATTATCTTGCCTATTGCAGCTAGTTTTAACCTACCCTACCTACAGTTTCTTACTCACCCAACCTACCTACTCGTATACAAGACAAGCCTTGCTAAGACATACATCAAACTTGTTTTCTCCAATGAGAACCATTTTCCCTCTTGTCGTTTGAAGTATACTTTTATATGAGTTGAGTAATAAAAATAAAAAGTGTTTTTTTGTGTTTATTGTGGCATACAGGCCACTCACTTCAAAACATAGTATCTCTTCCCCCAAACTATCAATTATAAAGGTTGATGCATTTCTAGCACAAATTGGAAAATGAGTGATATATCATTTAAGAAGGTATTTTAAAGATAGATTTACATAACAATAGTAACAGTATGGGTGAATTAACTTCTCTGAAGAAGAACAAGGTTAAATTGACATGAAATGCAATAAACTCTGCCCCCTGGCTCTCTTATGGTAGTAGTTTGCCAAATATTTGCATAGAAAAGTATTGTCAACTGCTTAGGTTCCCTTCATAGGAAAACTGTTTGGCTGTGATTTAAAATATTTTTATCTTATGATGTTGGAGCAGAAAAAGGTATGAGATGATTAATCTCTCTTCCTTTCTTCACTTCTGGGCCACGAACTGAAATTCTAGTTGCAATAATCTCACAAAGCTGTAAATCTGTAAATCTATAAATCTGTCATGATAGATGAGCTGAATTATCAGGGCATGCAGATGATCAAGGTACCTAGGATTTTAAGATAATAGAGATAAAGGTTGAAAGGTTCTATTTTAATTTTTAAAAACACATTATTCAATCATTTTTGTAACTTTTTTTGTTTCCAGTGTCTTCCTGTGTTGCCCAGGCTCTGGAGTGCAGCGGTGCAACTAGAGGTCACTGTAGCCTTGACCTCCTGGGCTCAAGTGATCCTCCCACCTCAGTCTTCTGTGTAGTGGGGACCACAGGTGCTTGCCACCATGCCCAGCTAAGTAATTATTTTTATTTTTTTTCAAGACAGGTCTGGTCATGTTGCCCAGGCTGGTATCAAAACTCTGGTCTCAACCAATCCTCCCTCCTCAGCCTCCTGAAATGCTGGTTTACATAAGTGAGCCACCGTGCCCAGCCTAGAATTCCTTTTAACAACATTGTGTCCTCTGCTTTGCTTCCTGGGTTTCCCCTTCTTTGTTTAATTATATTTGATTCTGTTCCCATACTCAGTCTCACTCATCGTGCCAGTGTCGTAGGATCTCCAGCTACAAGGTTCTCTCAGAGACAAACTCTAACTTCTGAAACCTAGCCTCCATTGCACTCACAAAATATTGGTTTTCATTCTGTAAATAGGCTATAATATTACCTCTCAAGAGTATTATAAAAATTAAATGAAACAAGGCCCATGAGTGTACTTTATAAGCTAAAAAAGTCCTAGGAGATATGACTTCTATTTATTATGGATTCATATGCTTTATAATTTTCTACCAGCAGTCACAAATAAATGTCTTTAATGAGATAAATCTGCATAGCCAAATTCTAAATCTCTATTATTAACTATGTCCATTAGGTAAGATCATGTAAATGATGCATCTTATGCACTGTTTTGGATCCCTGGTAATTCCCTTTCATATACTTTTCCCACCTCTATCTGCCCTACTTTCTCTTCTTCCTGAGAAATTTTTAAAAATAGGAGCTAGTGTAAAAAAAAAAAAAAACCTCTAAAAGTTTTCTTCTTGGGAATATATGTGTAAAATGGGAACTCATGAATTTATTTTTCCTTAAACTTCCCCTGTTAGTTTACCTGATTCACTCATCCACATAAAATTTACTGTAGTTGATTTAGCCTTATTTAGAATTGCTTTTTCCCCTCTAATTTTTTTTCATTTTGTAACTTTTAAGTCCTCTAAATAAAAATAGCAACAATTTCCCAGTGCTTCTCATCTCTACAATTATTTGATCACACAACTACAATGTTTCCTATTATAGAAACAGGCTCAGCATAATAAATGCTACATAATTTTCTCACATCAAGTTTTACACATTTATTTTACTACTTTAATAAGTCATGACTACCACCAATGACAGTAGTACTAAATCAAATACAAAGAGTTTTTGGTGTGCTGTGATATTTTACTTTAACATTTTATAATGAAACATATTCTGCAATTTAAGTACACTTTCCATTACTGCCAAAAGCCGATTATTTTATTTTTACCACTATCTAAAATCTCCTATTTGCAAATGTCATTTCAGACAAAATTAGCAAACAATTCTTGTTCCATGAGAACAAATAGACCAAATAAAAAGGGCATATTCATAACTCAACTGCCATAAAAGCACAATAAAATAAATTAGATCAGAAGACATTGTATGAAAAAGAGTTTTGATTTAAAAGTCTAGAGACAAGAGTTCTTATTTGAACTTTATACTTAATTGGCAATGTAATATTGGGAAATTTATTCAACATTCGGATATTAAAGAGTGTTATTGATTAAAAGCACAAAAAACTTGACTTAAAGAATTTGGGTTTGAATCTCCGCTCTGGCATTTATTAGCTTAAGTCACTTTCTTGAGGCTGGTCTTCTCATCTGTAAAATAGGAAGAGTGATAATTACTTTCTGAAAATATGCTACACTTTATTCTAAATAATTTCATGATTTGTTCATATGTGCAATTTTATTACTATAAAATTGTTAAAAAATGTAAAATGATTTTTTCATCAGAAATTACACTTTTCAATTGTATGTCTCAGAAGGTGCTATTGAATTGATATACAGCTTAGTGGTTAAACAAGACATTGGAAAAAAACAAAATGCAATTACTATAATAATGGTGTTCATATAAATGACTCGCTCCATGTACAAAAGTGAAAATCAAATGAAATGTAAAAACCTAAGTTTAGGTACATAATATGCCATGGGTTATTTGTGGTTAAATTGTAACAAAACACAATCAACCACATTAAATTAATGTGTAATTTAATTAATGACTTGAATGCTTTTAAGCCAATACATTTTAATTTTATTAAAAATTATGATCTTGATAATTATACTAATCAACTTAACGTAATTGATTTTGTAGTTTTACTTATATTTTTTAGTTATTTTGTTATCATAAATGTGGAAGAGCTGCAATCATGCGTATCTTATGCCAATTTTTATATGACTATTTTAAATAAAATAATTTAACTTATTTTCAAGCCTACACTAAGGTTTCATATAAAATGTTCTGATTTTCAGCAAGTTCTCTAATATTATGATAGTATTGCCAAGTCTTTATCTTGAATAGCAATTTCTTTAATTTATCTTTAGATATCAAGGCAAAGCTCTTGTTTTCTAGCTCAAGAGTTGTTTTCTCTACTCTCTATCTACAGAAATTGGTTGATAAGGGGCCGCGCACGGTGGCTCACGCCTGTAATCTCAGCACTTTGGGAGGCTGAGGCAGGCGGATCACCAGGTCAGGAGATCAAGACCATCCTGGTTAACGCGGCGAAACCCCGTCTCTACTAAAAATACAAAAAAGAATTAGCTGCGCGTGGTGGTGATCGCCTGTAGTCCCAGCTACTTGGGAGGCTGAGGCAGGAGAATGGAGTGAACCCAGGAGGCGGAGCTTGCAGGGAGCCGAGATTGCACCACTGCACTCCAGCCTGGGCAACAATGCGAGACTCCATTTAAAAAAAAAAAGAAAATTGCTTGATAAATATCCATGAATTCACTTTCCCCCACTGCAAGCAAGCATCTATTATTCATTAAAGTAAATACTAGAGACCCGAAAAAAAGGACAGAATTTCCTCTTTTACACAATTTCTTTCTAGTTGGTGAGAGAGAAGAATAGCTAACAATTATACTACCAGATGAAATAAATAATAACATAGATGTGCACAGGATATATGCACAGATTTATCATCATTTATTTCAATCATTTTGTCTCGGGCAAATTAAATATGTACCACATACAAATACAAATATTTTAAAGAATGCTTTGGTTTTTGTTTTGTTTTGTTTTGTTTTGTTTTGTTCTGTTCTTAGTCATCAGGAAGTATTGCCTGGTGACATTCTCCTTCTATCAACTCACTGCATTTCTGGTTATTTGTCTTCTAAATTATTATCTGCAAAAAGATAAAGGGCAGAAAAAGCATGATATCAGAGGTTTTCCTCCATGAGAAGTTGGTGTTCCAGATGAGACTGACCTCTTTGTATTGCCTAGTTGGAACTGTGCTGTCATTGCCATGGTATTTATGTGCTACGAATGAAGGTAGAATCAACCAAACCCTGAAATTATTTGTCCTTTGGGTGAGGATGAACTTGTTCTCATAGTAATTCTAAAGCTCCTGTGGTTGCATAACACACCCAGATCTATTGGCCTCAGGATCTGACATAAATAAGAGGCTTAGCTATAGTTTTAGGACTTTGAGATATATCTTAGACAATACAATCACATTTTCTGATTCCAAAGAAAATAAAATGTATGTTTAGATTTTAATGAAATCTATGTGGTTGAAACTTGTCCTAACAGTCCTAGTTTAACTGATTCCCTTGATCAACCTGCCCACTCCATTTCTTCTATGAAGCATATGGAATGATGCTCTTGGCAGGCTGTGTTTTCACTGCTTGTGGGCCACTTTCGAATGTGCTAGTGAACTCTGCTTTCTGCAGTTGAGCTGCATGTTTGTGGACAGTTAGTCACATTTGTTCCCAAACTGATTTGTGCCTTCTGTTGTTGTTATTGAAATTACATAACTTAATTACATCTTATATAAACCAAATTTTAAAAAAAAATGTGTTACTACTGAAAAAAGTGAATCCTTTGAAAATTCTTAATGTCATGGCACTAAATTTAAAATTGTTAAACAACTTGTGCCATACAAATATTAAAGGGTAAAATGTAAAATGTGCATGCTTACACAACACTTTAAAGAAATCTAAATTTAAAATTGTAGATGATGAATTGTGGGTGATTTATACTAGAACAATGAGTCAGAACCCCCATCAACAGTAACATTGCAAATGAAAATACCACATGTTTCATATTAATAAAAGGATGTTGTTTTGCTGATAAATGTTCAGAGTTAAAATATTTGAGATCTCTGTACAGTTCATTATTCCCAGATTTAACCTGATTGTGATTAAATGATCTATTACCAGTCCAAAATCGTTTTTATAATGCCCAGTCTTTAAAGAAAAAGGTGGAAGTATGATAAAAAGAACAATATTAGACTACATAGAATAATTACAACTATATTAACTAAAACCAATGCTTTCTAAAATAAAACGATGGAATTGGAAAAAAAGATAGTTTCTCTGATATAAACTCCACAATATATGTACTTTAGGTGGAGATTGATATTTTTAGACTGTTTTCCCCTTCCTTCCAAATCTCTTTGAAGCAATTTATTCGCAGACTTGGAGCTTTCAGGAAACTAAATCCCAAACATCATTTCTTTGATAAAATCATCCTGCTGATTTTATTTCTTGCTTTTTTTTAACCAATGTAAATTTTGCGTACATAATATAAAATATATGTACTATATATGTATAATATACATATGTGTGTATATTTTATGCTTTATTTATTTTACTGGAACAGAGTTATTAGCTTACTTCTTATTGAACTCAATATTTAAATGTAAAATAATCTCATTCAAAAGCCTACAAAATATCCAAAGAATCATTATTTCAAGTGAAATTCAGGATTACATACAAAGACATTAAGAAGTAAACTCAGAAAAAATTATTGATTTTTAGGTTATACTTTATAACAATACTACTCAGTGAAACAGTAATATATTCATCACATCATGAAAAAGGTAGTCAGTGAAGTTATGGGAAATTAATTGGAAATCATATATAAATTAACAAAACAATAAACTTAATGCACCATCAAAATATTTGTTTTCTAATTTAAATGAGGTCAGTCTACTATCCCAGAAATCAATTGAGTGGAATGTGAGAAAGACATTTTTCTGCAATTCAACACATTTACAGAAGGACAATTTTTGTTTTCTCACTTAGAATCAATGAAACAAAAACCTATGATATAGTCTCTAATTTCAATCTATTTGATTCAGCATATCATAACCAATCCTAATAATTAAGTGATAATTTTTATTCTGTCCTCAATAATTATGGTAACTAATATTACTTTTCTCAGTGTTATTTTCTTTCTCTTTTTTTTTTTTTTTAACAATCCAAGAGTTTTCCAAAAGACAAAGAAAGTTAATGGCTGCAAAAATGTATATTATTCCTCTTAATTGGGAATAGGTTGTTTTCTGTATTTTGTAAGTGTTATTCAGATAGCTTATGTCTTCACATAGTGCTGTTTCTATGTATTGGAATAAATTTTAAAATATAGCATATATGCAAAAAGTACAAAGATCAGGAATGTACAGTTCTATAAAATTTTACAAAGTGACCACACCTGTGTAACTCGCATTTTGGTCGAGGAAAAAAACATTACAATAACACCTAGTGCCTCCTGTTTACTTGAAGTAAGTTTCCTCTCAAAGGTAAACACTATGCTTATTTCTAACACTAAAAATGAGTTTTGCCTATTTAAAAATATAAGTGGAATTATGCAGTTTTTAACCATTATATCTAGACTCTACTAGTTGTTTGAAATGATATGTATTGCTGTGTTTAGTGGCACATCACTAATTCTCATTACTGTAATGTATGCTATTATACTGTTGGAAGACATTTTCTTGACTCTATCTTCTGTCCACATAAACATTTTAATAGTTTTTTTCACATATCTAAGTGACAATTTGTATTATGTATAAAGCTAAACTAAGTGTTATGACTGGCACACCAATTTGATCAATAAAAGAATAGAAAGTATTTGATGGCAAAAACTGATTCCTTTATGCATCTCTGATTATCCATGGTAACATGTAAATGATACACTGGTATGTTAAGCTTAAAAATATTTGTTGAATAAAATTAGGCATCACATCATCAATATTATTATTCAGATTAATTTGGTAATTTTATTAGCATGGGAAGCTATGTCTGAAAAAAATCAGAGCACATGTCATAACTTATTTGTAATAATTAGGGAAGTCTCAGCTCTGTCTAAGGTCCTTGACAATGACAGCCCACTTAGGATGTTACATCTTTGCCAAATGTTTCTTTTCTTACATGAAATATTGATTAGAAAAGATGTTTTACTTCTGGTGAAATATATTAATTTGATATTTCTATGGACTTCCATTGTTTTATGACATTTTCATATATCTGTATTTGAAATAACTGTTCTAAGCACCAAAAATTCATCAAAAACTGACTGACATGGGAAATTATGCTTTCATTTCCAGATTGTGAAGATCAGAAAAAAGGAAGAAAACTAATGTTACTGAATTATTTTACTTTAGTCATCACTCCAGTTGAAATTAAAGAAATTTTTTATATTAAGCAATGTTGATATGGTTTGGCTGTGTCCCCACCCAAATCTCACCTTGAATTGTAGTACTTCACAAGCGTCCAGGGCAGGGCCAGGTGGAGATAATTGAATCTTGAGGGCAGCTTCCCCACTACTGTTCTTGTGGACGTGAATAAATCTCACGAGATCTGATGGTTTTATAAACGGGAATTCCCCTGCATAAGCGCTCTTGCCTGCTGCCATGTAAGATGTGACTCTGCTCCTCATTTGCCTTCTGCCATGATTCATGAGGCCTCCCCAGCCATGTGTAACTATAAGTCAACTAGACCTCTTTCCTTCATAATTTACCTAGTCTTGTGTATGTCTTAATTTGCAGCATGAGACTGACTAATACAACTATGTATGTTGGGAGAGATAGGCTTGGGAGTATCATGTATGCCAAAAATAGTGACAAATCGTGCCAAAAATAGTGAGGAAATGGAACTGATGACACTAGTATCAAAAAGCAAAAACATAGTGCAACAAATATGATAATATGTAACTGGTGAGGCTTTTGGAGCATTTCACTTCATTAGAAGAGTTTAACATAATTAGGGGAGCTACGCTGCAGGTATTTTCATTATTTATTAAAGTATTAGGTTTTCCATTATTTAATAAAGTTTTCTTTTTTTATTTCCCCCTCTTAAGCTTCTTAGCATTTACAATTTGGTCAAGGTTATAAAAAGATTATTCTTTGGATTACATAAAGTAGGTAAAAATAAAAGCTTAATTAGTCTTTTAAAAAATGTGTGAAATTGTTCAGGAAATTATCACTTGGCATAACAGAAATGAGTTATCCACCATGCAACTCTAGAAAAGGTAAATAGTAGTTTCTTTCTGATGTAATGAAGCTAAATACAAGCTAGTGAAAACATATTTCTATAATAACTAACATTTTGTAATCAACACAAAATATAGTGTTTTGAAGCAAAAACAAATCTGTGTTGAAAAATTCAAATTACACACACACACACACATACACACACACACATCTTAGTAAACTCATCAGTTATCCTGAAGGCTGATTTCTGGTAACTTTAACCAGCCATCCAATCATTCATTTATGACTCATCATAAAATATGATAGGTAATCCAGATAATGTATATGTCAGTTAGCTTGATTTAATCATGTCACCTTGTTACATATATCACAACAGCACATTGTACCCCATAAATGTATACAACTATGAATTGTCAATAAAAAACAGATAGACTGCCTATTACATGAAAGTTGCTTTGTTATGTGATGGGAATGCAAAGAAAAAAAATACTGCTTTTATTCTCCAGGCTGCAAAATATTATTGACAGAGATAGCTACTTAATATAATAATTATGGTTCTGTTTCTAACAATAAAATACAATAATAGGGCTATGGGCAAAGGTTTTAGAAGTAAGGAAAATAAACACATTTGAAAGTGTTTTTTAGATGTAGTGTCCCAAAACTGAGTGTTAGCTGGAGGACAGTAGAGAGGTAATGGCGTAAGTTTTACTATTTTACAGAGATGGGTTCATAACCGAGCTCTACAGTTTACTCCCTATAATACCTATCCCCCCTGAAAACTACTAAGCCTCTGTGTCCTCATATACAAATGCTGATAAATTGCATGCCTATAATGAGGATTAAATGGAATCAAGCATATGAAGGATTTGCAAAACAATAGTAGCTACTCACTATGTGCCAAGCACTCTTAAGCTGTTTACAAAGTTAATTTATAGAATTCATTTGATAAATCTAAAAAACAGGAGGGTTCATTATTCCCATGTTGCAAACTGGAGGTAAAGAGGAGGTGTGTAAGATGGATTTGCGATTTGAACACAGTCGAAAACTAGAGAATGGTTTTTAAACAACGTACAGTTTGGCTCCTCTAGGACCTGTCACATAGCCAGTACATATCAATGATGATGAGAAGGATGTTGAGGATGAGAATGGTGATGATGTTAGATCAGTAGGGATTACCTAGATCAAGGAAATGGGGCAGGGCAAATGATAGTGAAATGTGTTTCAAGAAGATGGGAGAATAGGAACAGAGGGATTTACTCAATCAAGACTGAACTGCGTCTAGAGTTCCTCGAGTATAGCATAGTGGTGGAGAGGTATGCCTCACAAGTTTATGCCGGTTCTTACATAAAATGTTCAGGTGTTAGGATTTATTGTGAGTGACAAGATGTTTTGAAGAAAAAAAATACTATTGTTTTGCTGAGTCTTTAATATGCTTTATTCCATTTGATCCTCCTTAGAGGCATGCAATTTGTCAAACTTTTTATATGAGGAAACAGATATTAGTAGTTTGTAGTAGCTACAGATTTTATAGGGAGTAAGTGGTAGAGCTTGGTTATGAGCCCAGCTCTGTCTAATGCTAAAACTTGTGCCATTACCTCTCTACTCTCCCTCCAGCTAACAGTCAGTTTTGGAACATTGTGTCTAAAAAACACTTTCAAATGTGTTTGCATTCTTGATTTCTAAAATGTTTGCCCAAAGCCATGATACTGTATTGCATGGTTAGAAAACTAAAGAAGCATGTTGACAGTAGTTTAGTGGGAATAGCATTGAATCTATAAATTGCTTTGGGCAGTATGGCCATTTTCACAATATTGATTCTTCCTATCCATGATCATGGAATGTTTTTCCATCTGGTTGCGTCCTTTCTGATTTCCTCGAGCAGTGGTTTGTAGTTCTCTTTGAATTTACATTCTTCACAGAATTAGAAAAAAATCTATTTTATAATGCATATGGAATCAATAAAGAGTTTGCCTAGCCAAGACAATCCTAAACAAAAAGAACAAAGCTGGAGGCACCATGCTACCTGACTTCAAACTATACTACAAGGCTACAGTAACCAAAACTGCATGGTACTGGTAAAAAAAAAAAAAAAACAGGCATATAAACCAATGAAAAAGAACAGAGAACTCAGAAATTAAAACCGCACATCTACAACCGTCTGATCTTCGACAAACCTGACAAAAGCAAACAATTGGGAAAGGACTTCCTATTTAATAAATGGTGCTGGAAGAACTGGCTAACCATATGTAGAAAATTAAAACTGGATCCCTTCCTTCCATCTTATACAAAAAATTAACTCAAGATGAATTAAAGACTTAAATATCAAACCAAAACCTATAAAAATCCTAGAAGAAAATCTAGGCAGTACTATTCAGGACACAGGCATGGGCAAAGAGCTTATGATGAAATCACCAAAAGGAATTGCAACAAAAGCAAAAATTGACAAGTGTGATCTAACTAAACTAAAGAACTTCTGATGATAGAAACTTTCATCAGAATGAACAGACAATCTACAGAATGGGAGAAAATTTTTGGAATCTGTCTATCTGACAAAGGTCTAATATCCAGAATCTGCAAAGAACTCAAGAAAATGTACAAGAAAAAACAAACAACCCCATTAAAAAGTGAGCAAAGTACATGAACAGACGCTTCTCAAAAGAAAACATACATGTGGCCAAGAAAAAATATGAAAAAAGTTCAACATCACTGATCGTTAGAAGAATGCAAATGAAAACCACAGTGAGATACCATCTCATGCCAGTCAGAATGGTGATTATTAAAAAATCAAGAAACAGATGCTGGCAAGGTTATGGAGAAATAGGAACACTTTTACCCTGTTTGTGGGAATGTAAATTAGTTCAACCATTTCGGAAGACAGTGTGTGAATTCTTCAAAGATTTAGAAACAGAATACCATGCGACCCAGCAATCCCATTACTGCATATATACCCAAAGGAATATAAATTATTCTATTTTAAAGATACATGCACATGTATGTTTATTGAAGCACTATTCACAATAGCAAAGACATGGAATCAACCCAAATGTCCATCAATAATAGACTGGATAAAGAAAATGTGGTACGTATACACCATGGAATGCTATGAAGCCATAAAAAAGATGAGATAATGTTCTCTGCAGGGCATGGATGACTCTGAAAGTCATTATTCTCAGCAAACTAACTCAGGAACAGAAAACCAAACACCGCATGTTCTCATTTATAAGTGGGAGATGAACAATGAGAACACATGGACACAGGGAGGGGAACAACACACATTGGTAACTGTTGGGGGAGGGCAGGGGATAGTATTAGGGAAAAGAGCTAATGCATGCTGGGCTTAACACCTAGGTGATAGGTTGATAGGTGCAGTAAACCACTGTAGCACACGTTTACCTATGTAACAAATCTGCACATCCTGCACATGTACCCCAGAACTTAAAGAAAAATAAAATAATTTTAAAAAGAGAAAACTATAGAAGCTGGTAGAAGACGCATTTAAGAATGAAAAAATAGTAAAAGTAAGGACTCCTATTAGGGGACTGTTGCAGTCCTCTAGGAAATAAGAAAGAAGTGAATGAACTTAGACTTATTCAGTAACATATGGGTCAGTGGGGAGCTACCTGTTAAACATCTAGGAGAGGAAATCTGCATGACTTGGAGTAAAAATGATACTTGAATTACTCTACAGCAATGGATTTTACACACCGTTGTTGAAATATACCACTATCTGAAATCCATCATATGTAGCTCTTCTATATACCCACAATGAAGATGAAAATCATGGAGATAATGTGTGTGTTTGTGGTTTTTAGATAATTTTATAGAACATACTTGATGAAATGGTGATAATCATCAGAAGTATAATTTACATATATAATTTACCCTCTGTTTCTTATTTTATCTGATAAAGATGTTCTTTCCCAGTTACTCTTTATTACTGATTACTTTTTAGTCTTCATTTCCTATATCAAATGTCACCTGCTCAGAGAGGAGTCTACACTGAATATTCTATTTGAAGAAACCCAAACCACTTTTCCTCACACACATTCATATGATTTCAAACTATATGTTTTCTTCCTAAGTGATATGATTTGGCTCTGTATCCCCACCCAAACTTCACCTAGAATTCTAATCCCCACATGTTGAGGGAAGAAGCTACAGGGAGGTGATTGGATCATGGGGCTGGTTTCCCCCATGATGTTTTTGTGATAGTGAGTGAGTTCTCATAAGATCTGATGGTTTAAAAGTTGCACTTCCCCCTTTGTTCTATTTCCTGCTGACTTGTGAAGAAGGTGCTTGCTTCTCCTTTGCCTTACACAATGATTGTAAGTTTCCTGAGGCCTCCCCAGTCATGTGGAACTGTGAGTCAATTAAACCTCTTCTCTTTCTAAATTATTGTTTTTGGGTAGTTCTTTATACAGTGTGATAATGGACTAATACACTGATATTGCATTCATTTTCATTTATTTATTTTCTTATTTATTGTATCATCTCATTGCATAGAATGTAAGCTGCCTAAAAGACTGTCTATTTAATTCTGATAACCCTATAACCTCAATACACTCTGAATCACATGTGTGGATTCAAACAACTGCGGATGGAAAATATATTTTTTAAATTGCTTCTGTACTGATCATGTAAGGATATTTTTATCTTGTCATAAGTCCTCAAACAATACATTATAACAACTATTTACTTAGTATTTACATTGGATTAACTGTGATAAATAATCTAAAGCATTTTTAAAGTATACCTGAGGATGTACATAGGTCATATGCAAATACCTATACCATTTTATAATGGGTACTTGGGCATCCTTGGATTTTGGTATCTATTGGAAATTCTAGAAAAAATCCCCTGTGGGTATCACAGAATGACTAGAGCTAGAGGAAATTCTGTAAATATTTGTAGAATATATTAAATAATGAAAAATGGTTTTAATTATAAAGTACAAAATGATTCCCAGACTGCAGAAATATCTCTCAACCTCTTATTGTCTATGTAATTTTTGAGCTCCCAACTAATCTTCCACAAATTTTTCATTTGCTATTACTAAATAATATAGACATTAGGGAAGAGGGAGTTTGTTCAATGCAGTATTTCCCCATTCACCTTTATAAATAATGTTCCATAATGTTGTTAATTCATGTATTAAAAATATCGAACTTTTATGAGATTAACGGAGTTACTTTTTCAATGAAGAAACATTTTAGACAGAAACTTTTTCTAAGAGTGTTCTTTGAACAACAAAAACTGATATAAAAATATCTTATGAACATGGAACTAATCGATGATAGAATTTATTCTAAACTGAGCAACAGGAACACATCCTTATGCTGTGATTTTTAGTACCCCAGGGCCTTGAAAGTTTCTTTGCAGTAAACAAAGAGAATACAAATCAACATGATTTTTATGATATACAAGGTGTCCATGCTTCTCTTCCAAAGTTTAAAAAGATATTTGCAATTTGAAAAAGTTGACAACAACGATATTACAATATAAAACACCTCTGCGTCTCCCGTTTCTCAAGCTGTCAGATCTTTAGAGCATTGTAGAGTTGATGAAACTCTACATTAACTTTTAGAAACATATGCACTAACATATGAAGCAAACACCTGAGATGTTTCAGGGTGGCGTTTCCTGGAGCTGTCAGACTAGAATCTCTTTTTATCTCCAGGGCCCTTATATATGTTATTTTTCTTAAGAAAAACCTTATAATAAATAAAAATGATTCAGAAGTCTCTGTTCATCTCCTAACTGCAATGGCTTTGTTTTTGAAACACTTTCTCAAGTTTTAGTAAGGTATGGGTCAGTGGGGAACAGTTAAACATGTAGGAGACAAAAATCTACATAACTCTGAGTAATAATGGCACTTGGATGACTCTGCAGCAATGCACTTTACACATCTTTGTTGAAAAGCACCGCTATCTGAAATCCAGCATACAGAGACACTGTCATATACCCAAAATGAAGACGAAAATCATAGAGATGATCTGTGTGTTTGTAGTTTTTAAAACAAAGCCGGATGTTGTTGAAAGAATAATTGATGTCCAAAAACCTAAATACTAGCCCCAGAACCACCAACTATTTGTGTAAATTTTGTAACATCATGGAGACACTGACTTTATAATTCAGAAGAACAGATGATTTTGTACCTACTGTAATCATCCAGAGTCTGAGGTGAATGTTGATGACTGATTTTCATCCACTCAAAAATATTTTCTTACAAATTACTATTAACAAGGCATTTAACTTCTAACTGCAACAGACAACAAAAAGCACTCAAATATTCACCCTTGTCTTTATTGTGGCTCATTACCTCCTGTCGTGTGACAGTCTGCGTGTTAAGTAGTTAAGATGCAATACAGGGCCTCACTACTTCATAGTCTCAAAAACTATAAAAGATATATTTATTTTCTCTCTTCCTCTTCTCCTTCTCCATCGATTTTAACTAATAGGACTTAAGAACAGCATATATAAATATCTGATGTTCGAAAGAAAGAGAGTCATTTTATGTCTGGGGCAACATGGGAGTGGGGGACTGGAGTTCATGGAAGGTTCCATGGAGAATGTGGTTTTAAGAAGTAAATAAATACAGATATATTTTGCTAGTCTAATTCTCAAATATGTACCATAGGTATTCCAAAAAGAACTACTGAAAGAAGCAAACATATAAGGGCTCTGTACACTTTGAAATTACTTATTTTTTTCTTTTTTCTGTATTAATATAGCATAACAGAGAGTAAAATAATCTTAAAGAGTTCAGAGTTTGGGGTTATTTCCTGGCACAAACAAGCTGATCATTGGAGCTCTGCAGAAAAGGACAAATGGAAACTGTTAATTGCTCACTGATGATTATGACTTACCACGCTATTTATCTCATTTCGTCCCTCCTTGAGGGAAGAATATATTCCAGCTATAAAAGATAAACAGACACCATCCTTTCTTATGTTCTCTTTTGTTCAGATTTATTCTAAATAAAAAGACAATTATTGGCCTAGAGGTGAGCTTGTCAACCTACAAAACATGCAAGCCTGATGTGTTGATGGAATAAAATGACGTAAATTGACTCAAAAGTGCAGATTGAGTATTGAATTGGTCAGTAGAATATGAGGTTCATCATAAAAACCTGAGACCCATTCCAGTCAGTGTGGACTCTGTCTTATATTGGTGGTGGGGTTTTGAGGGGGTGATTACTTTGTAGTTAGCTATGAGTTTTATGCTTTAGAACATAGTTTTAGAATTTAGTGATAATGAAGAGCATTGTTTCTTAAATCTGATGTTCTTTAGAATCAACCCAAAATCGTGTTTAAAGAAAGACTTTTATTCAGTAGATCTGGGGTTGATTCTAAGAATCTGCATTTCTAGCAAGCAACCAGGAGATAATTATGCTGTTGTTGCAGAGACACACTTTGAGTAACAAGGATATAGACAATATATTGTAAAGAGTGATTCTGGGTAAAGGAGATAATTTAGAGAGTGCTTACAGTTGCCCAGAAGAGAATGCCTGGTATAAACTAAGGCAATGCGAAGACAATACAGAGGAGAGAATAGAAATGAGTCATGTGGAGAAGATAGACTACTCAGCAGGTGACGAGTGCTCATTCACCTTCAGTGCTTTCAGTAAACCACCTGGCCTTGTGTTAGAAGGTCAAGTACTTCCTCAGATGGAGACATTTGCAATGCTTTTGATTGCTGCTCACTTTTTCTACAATGAGTTCCTCTCTGCAGTGGTTCCCAAATGAGGATATAATTGTCACTTAGACACTAATATGTCTTTAATTTTCCCATTTAACATTTGGAAATGTATTAACTGGAGGCCTGCTTCAGGATGGGACTACTTGTTGACAGGAGCAGCTATACTTAGCAATACTTGCCATGTGTGAATATTTGATACTGAGAACTCTGAAAGCAAAGTCTAGAATGCTCTCCACACATTCATTGCATGGGGTTGCGTGTTAAGTAGCAACTCCCTGCATAATCTCATGTTAGTAAATGTGACCAGGGTGGACATTAGAGGGTGGAAGGGTGTGGGGAGGTCCCTTGGCGGAGTTCTGAGCAGCTGCAGTCTCAGATCTGAATACTGGCACTCCCTCTCTCCTGATGCTTTATTCCAACAGATGCTCCACTCCATCCCATAATGCCCCTCTGAATTGCTTGCGGCCAAATCTATAACTAAAACAATCATTCTCATGCTTAGACAGATATAAGATCAAAAATCCTCCACTTTGAGATTATTAAACTATGTCTTGAAAAGCTGAATCAACCTTCTTTCAATGAAACAAATTAAAAGCTCTCACCAAGCCATAGAGATGGGAATAAAATATAGCAGTTATAGAAAAGGCACATATAATACCAATAATTCAAAAAAATGACTACTTTTAATCGCTAAATAGATGTGATTTAAAAGGTTATCTACTTGTCAGACAAATTCAGATAGCTACGTCAATCGTTATTTTTACTCTAAAATGATAAATTAAAACAAAGAGATACCTCAAACTCACTGAGTAGTTTTTTTGTCGTTTAAGAAACTACCCCAAATGACCTAATGTCTAACTTCATGGCATACTATTTAAATATAGATTATATAGAATTTGGGCAAGGCATTAAGTTTTGATTCATTGCCGTTTCCTGCAGGTGCTGTACAATCCTTTTAAAACACATGTTTAAATCTTTTGATGCACATTTCCAAACTGTCTTATTATTAGAAGGCAAATGAGTCAGAAAAGAGGCTTGAGAATGATTTTATATGCACTAAACTTAAATGTAATTAGAATCAATCTCTCTCTCTCCCACCCCCCGTCATTGCTCTCTCATCTCTCTATTTTCTTCTTCATTTGGTTTTCAAAGAAGAAACTAGGTGCTATGGCTTCCAAGTTAGGCACTAAAGCCCAAGAGGATAAGGGTATAATTGGTAAAACCTCCTGTGACTTCTTTGTATCTAGTTCTTCAATAGCAAAGTGGAGCTAAAAAAATATATATATATAAAATTATGTATAATATAATTTTATATTTATTATGTAAAAATTTTATATAATAAAATTATATATGCACTTATACACACTTATACACACAAACACATATACACTATTAGGAACATATGGCTATTATTTGGAGAATTTACTAGCTTTCTTTAGCTAAAAATACCTTGGTACCAGAAAAGTTAAGCTTAGCACTAACATTTCCAACTCAAACTTTTTCTTATACCCTTCAACCCCTTTGCATATTAAAACCTGGGATATATCAAAACCTTCATGCCACCTCTAAGTAGAATGTAAGATAGCTATTACAAACTCGAGTTTTAGTCCATTTAAGGATTTAATGATCTGTCAGAAACTTAAATTGACTTAAATTTGTGGAGAAAATATATGCGAGGTGAAATCTGTGAATATGTGAATAGATCAGATCCCGAAGCAGCCAGGGCTTCGGCTTTCTCCTTACTTGTCTTCCATGGATGTTAGCCTGGACTAGGCTCCCACGCTCTTTCTTCTCATCCTTGCCCTACTCTGCCATGAGAGAGCGTGCCAATGTGCCTCTAGGGCTGCTAAGTTTTCCCACTTAAAGCTATTCAGTGTTTCCTCATGTCTTAAGGAATGTGGTTCATTGACAAGTAACTGATTGCTAGTTTCTCCATTAGCTATTAAATGTGCAACCTTAGGGAAAGAACTTGAATTCTTGTGTCTAGTTTGGAGTTCTTTTTTTTGTTTATAAAAAAAGCTGTTAGCAAATTAGTACCAATCTACCTTTCCCTCCCTAAAGGAATGGTAGCTCTTTACATGAAACTGTGGTGAAGCTCAATTGTTTATTTACTATTTATTTTTCAACACATTTTAAACTTTCTTATATATGTTTGCATGTGTGTGTGTGTGTGTGTGCTTGGCCCTTTGCCTACAAAACTTTATTTTCTATCACCAAATTCTATTTACTCCTCAAGAACAGGGGTATTCTTCCCTCTCATGTGAGGCTTTTTCTCACACCCCTAGTGAAAGGAATGTCCTGCCTTCTGAATAACACTCTTAGCATATATGCGGGACTCATAATATAATGTTTTATTCTAGTAGATAGATACTCTTTAAAATAATAAAAGGAATGCTTTGTGTAAATTTTACCTAATCGCTAAAAAATTGGAATACAGAGAAATAATTAGTAGAGCCCTTAAATATCTAAATTCCATTATTTAGAAAGAATTGTCATTAAGCCGTCATTAAGATAACACCATTGTTGATACACACACACAAACACATACGTTTATAAACAAAAAAAGGAGACAAAGGGATCATAAGATATACATATGTGCATTTGTAGATAAGAGTTTACTAAAATGAAATCATACTATTAAGATTTAACAGTAATCTATTTCCATTTTCATTTTTTTGAAAGACATAGAGTCTCTCTGTATTGCCACGGCTGGACACAAACTCCTGGGTTCAGTCAATCTTTTCACCTCAGCCTCACTAGCAGCTCAGTTTTATTTTACTTAAGCAAAAAGAAATGAAAATGGGGCAAAGCACATTGCTAAAATTATGATAAAGTCTTCTTCACGAAATAAAGATATTACTTCACTTAAATTCTTCACTTAAGTTCCACTTAAGAAAAATCATTTACAAAATAGATTCAGAGCATGTTGTCATTCATGACATGGGTATTTTGATTTTAGACCTTGTGGATTGTCTGCCAATATGAAATAGGAGAAAGGATTGCACTTACACTTTCTCCCCTCTCCCTACCCTGACTTCTCAATTTTGTTTTTCATTGACTATTTTATATAGCTAAGTTCAATAATATTTGTACAGATTTCTGTGAGAAATATACTCAAGCATGTATCTAACAGTTCTTAGTAGCAGTTCTGTGTTTAAATAGATGTACATTATTCACATTTTTCTACATCTTCATTGACGGTCTTGTTCCCATTGTAACTTTCTGCATGCTCTGTTTCTATTGCCTAGAAAATTACATCCCCATATGGTTAATGTAGCTAATTTTTCAGGTCTCACATCAAATATCAAATCCTACAGAAAGCAAAAGTCCTAAAGTAGATAGCCTTAGTTAATCTAAAATATAATAAATAAATCAAGCATTGTCAAGTTATTTAACAATAAAAAATTCTCATTTTATATTTTAGAGTAATAGTTATTAGTTTTTAAAAGAAAAAGGAGAATGCAGATACTTAAAAAACCTAAAGTACCAATGTATTTGGAGGGAGAAAACAGTACTTCTGTGTTTGGAAGACAGAGATCATGAAGAAGAGATAAATTCAGGAAGTAGTTAAATGTCACATCACACATATGCTTAAAAGCCGAGGTGAAAGCATTGGGTTTAAGTTTTGGAAGTGCATCGATCTCATTAGAGCTGTAGGTAAAGAACTCATAGGTTATTGTTTAGATATTGTTCACAAACAAAAAGTGAGTAGGGGATAAAAATGAGCAGGATGTTAAATTTTGTATTTTAATGTAATTAAATTTAACAGGAGAATGTTTCAAAACTAACATGATTCCATATCATAAATAAATGCATTCATTTTTAGAGTTTAACATCTATTGGACAAATCAAGGTGTCTGAAGTTACTAAATTACTTTGGCAAATGCATGAGAGACTTAAAGACCTGTCTGCAGACAAATTATTGTAGCAGCAGTTTGCAGCAGTAGTTAAAAACAGTCGCTCAGGGACCAGGTGATAGCTCTGATATTTCCAGAACTTGAAAAAAAAAAAAAGAGAATTTGTGGAGGGGAGACAGAGGCTTCCAAAACAGAAAAACTTTCCTCCTGTCTCTGTCCCTCTAGCTTGTGCAGAATAATGTTTGATTAAGTTGACACAAAATAGGTAAGCATGGGGATTCAGAAGCTGCCTCAGTGCAAATTCTACGTAAAATACTGTAAGGCTGAGAGACCTGGGTTCTGAGATAAACCCAAAAAGTTCATCTGAATGTATTCTTTCCAATTACATGTATATTGCAGAGTTCTTGTCTGCAATAGGTTTTTAGTAAACCCTATTATTTATCATTTTTCTTTGTAGTGTTTGTAAATGCTGATCAAATTCCTTTCTTACACTGAGCTGTCATTGCCATGTGTATGTTTTTATTTTGTTTGAAAAGACTGTGTGGCCTTGTAAATACATGCAGAAAATCTAGACTCACAGTCAACAAAATCCATCACGATTATAAGAAAATTGAAGACAGAAACTTACTTATATAATATTTTTATTCCACAAAATGACCTGTTACTAAATTGTTGAAATAATTAAATTAATACATTTAAATATTTGCATTCTCATTTTAAAAATAACAAATACCCATGTACTAAACCTAGCAGAACATGCTTCCAAGAGTACCTTCATATTTTAAATGATTTGGAAGAACAATTATTTGTCAACAAATTATGAGAATGAACAGGAATGATAATAAAGTGAGAAGATGAATTAATTTTCTTAATTTACATGCCTTATGAATTTTACATATCCACCAAATGGAGACTTGTGTTGAGTATGTCAGAAACGGTTCCAAGGGAGGAAATGTTTTTGTAATACACACACACGTGCATATTCATACATAAACACACACAGACACACTCACACATCTGTATTCAAATTCTTATACCCATGAACTCTTAAATCAAATTCAGCTAAAGTTTTAGATAAGTGAGAAGTTAAACTATCACTTATTTTTAAATAATAATGATTAAAATAAAAATGTATAGAAACACACGTTATAAGCTTGTAATTTTGTTAAAATATTTGTTCTAGAAAAATCTCAAGTTTTTAAATAAAGATGTTAGTTTTATAATTCATCATCAGTTGTGGAAGCACAGAGGTGTTCACTGTATGACATTACATTCCAGACTGGTTATCACATTTATTGTCTTTGAACACTTATGACTTGCAGACCTTTGGTAGATCTTATTACTATATAATTTGGGAAAAATACTGAATACAAATGGTAACTATGGCTTCCAGTCAATTCACAAAAACTTATGATTTTGCTTATTTTTAAATTTTAATGTACTTATAATATACATATAGACTATACGTTATGTAAGTGTACATATGCAGAATACATTCTCAGTTTGCTTAATTTTTAAACCTATGCTTTTCTTTGTGTTTAAGGGATGGGTGGGGGTGTTAAAATCTCGTCTGATGGTTTTCTTTCTTCCTATTTCTTCTACAGAGAACCTAAAATGCCTTATATTATCCCACTATGGAAACCATTTAAAATTATTTACTCCAAACTGAATTAAAATACACAGGCAATTGATCTCATTTTTTAAGGGGAAATTAGTTTGACTGACCTTCTTCATCTTAGAAAGTCATCCAGGCTAGTTTAGCAAACCCCTATCTTTTATAAGTAAATATTAATGAATTCATGGTTTTTGAGGTGTGATTAACTTATGTCAAGTATATTCTGACCTTTAGCTACAGATTCTCCCATAAAACTTTGTTAAGGTTTTAGTTGCTTTGAAATGATTCAGCATGGGACCTGGTCCTGCTGTATGTCTCTTAACCTCCTAATAGATACTCCTGTCTACAAGATTGATTTTTTTTCCAAAAGTTATGCCACACTTATACCTGCAAAATACAGGTGTTTGCAGAGGAATGGCTGATATTTGTCAAGAATCTTGCCTTTTGTTTACTCCTGTTTGATTTTGGCCAGAGCAATAATTCATTTTCTGATAATGTACTTTTATAAATGTTACATTTTCATTATATATTAAAACTTTACAATGAGTGCTTGTCTCAAAACCTTAACATAGGATAGCCTATGTTATTTAATGGGAAGACTCTAAGATAAAACTATTATCATTTTTTTTTTTTTTTTTTTTTTGCTGAACTATATTAGATGAGGAAAAAGAAGAGAAATAATAAATATAGTGTTTGCCTCATAATAATCACCAGGCTAAATGCTACGTATATTTATCTAATTTGTATTTTTCTATAAATTACTGTCAATGCACATTAAATGACATTTAAGTTTTAAAAATTATATCCATTTACTTGGACATTGGACCTGAAAATTTTCAAATGTTTCAATTTTTAAAAGTTAAAGAAATGAGAACCCCCTATAAGTGAGGCAAGTTATATATTTTTTCTTAAATTTCAACAGCAAATGAATTATTTTTTTTAGTTCGTGTACCTTTGTCTAAAAATGAAAGATGTTAATTGCCTCTGTAAACTGAAGATCACCTCTAGCATTTATAAACAGGTACCAGTCCCACAGGTTTGCTGATAAAGGCCCGTGCAGATCAGGCCAACCGTTAACAGCCCCTGGCTCCTACTCAACCCTGGGTCTAATCGGCTGGTTTAGTTTGGCATTGAGGATTGCTGTGTTCACAGAGAGAGGCTTTATTTTCCCATAAACAAAAAGGATAGAAAGGAAGACCTCAAGAAGACTTATAAAATTGGTGGTGCTCCTAAAGAAAAACACATTTCTTCTCTGACTGGGTGCTTGCTGTGCTAGAAAAAAATCAGCCTACTCTGATGTAGCTTCTGCAAATGTATTAAATGAAAGTTTTCTTAGGCAAGTGGTCTGAGTCCTCAGACTATTAATACTGCCCCTTTAGTCCTCTCCAGTGCTGTAGAGAATAGGTAGATAACTTATTCCCCTTAAGATTGGGAGGTAGATCTGAATGTAGATATCTGCATGCATGCATTTTTGGCCTGGACATTTTTGAGAGGAGGAAACATATTGGAGTACTGTGGAACAATACTCTAGGACGCTGTGGTGGCTTGAAGATAAGGATAACCCCTAGATTGTCTCTTCTATTTGCATTGCTCTCTGCTGAGGCTGATGAAACTGGTGTCCATGAATTCAAAGAAGGGGATAGAGAGAACAAAGAGATTGGCAGTGAGAATGGGTGGAGTTCTCTTTCTAGGTGGCCAACAGCCAAGAAAATCAATGGACAACTTGAGTAGGGTTGGAAGAAGGGCTAGGAAAAACATTGCTCTTCAGCTATTAGAAAAGCTGGTAATGGGAATGGAGTTCATGTTTATCTTCACCCTAAAAGTATCCATTATATCATCAACACAAAAGATCACCATATCCTGAGATGCTAGCTGAAAATAGATGGAACTAGACAAAAGCAAAAAAGAAATACCCCCAAAACTGACAAGTCTTTTCTAATCTTCCCCTGTGCTCCCACAGAGGAAGTTAGCATCTAGGAGAAGAAAGGAGAATACCACGTTCCAGATTTGAGTAAAATTCTCACCCCATCTCCATGCCCCCCAACAGCAAGCCATCAATAACACACCCCCATTCCATGCTTGAAAGAGAAGGAGGAAAGGAGAAGGGAATGTTAAAATAGGATTAAAAACAAAATTTTAGAAAGTATTTTCATCTTTAGCATCATTTTGTATTGAATATCTGGAATAGTACTTTTGCTGAAAACAATTTAAAAGCTAAAGAAAATATTAAAAAGAATAGCTCCTTCAAACTAGAAAGAAAAGTAAGAATTCTAAAGAGACCAAAGCAGGGACCCTGGAAACTGAATGAAGACTACAGTTGGCTTTTATCATTTATACGCCAAACACAGATGTATTTTGGTCTGCATTCTGTGACCATCCATGGCACAGGGAAAGGAGACAATGCCTTAGAAACTGCCCAAGGCAGTAAGTCTAAAAGAAAAAAAAAATCTAAGAAGCTGAGAGGCCAAAGGTTAAATCAGACTACAACTACCTCCTATCCCTCAAAAAAATGTTACCAGATAACATTAAAAAACAATTACCAAGAAAAAAACCCTCCAAAATGTACACCATACATACCCATGTAAGACTCCCATATAAGACTCCAAACTGCCCATATAAGACGAACTGCCCATGTAAGACTCCAAACTGAACTGATAAGTGTGCTCTGACTATTCCAGTGACTGGTCATCATCATACTCTTTTCTCTCCCCTTCTCCTCAGGCCTCTTTATTTATTGAGTTACAACAATATTGAAATTAGGCCAAACGGTAACCCTAAAATGACTTCTAAGTGTTCAAGTGAAAGGAGGAGTCACATGTCTGTCACTGTAACTCGAAAAGGAATGAATAAGCTTCATGAGGAAGGCATGTCAAAAGATTTTCAATTCAGATGAAATAACTTTATATTAAAAAAAAAAAAAAGATGCCATCTAAGACTTGCATGGCTAGAGAGGAGCAATGAATGCTGGCTTTAAAGCTTCAACGGAGAGGCTAACTCTCTTCTTAGAGGTTAATGCAGCTGGTGACCTTAAGTTGAAGGCAATAATCAATTACCATTCTGAAAATTATAGGCCTTTAAGAATGATGCTAAATTTACTCTGCCTGTGCTTTATACATGAAACACAAAGCCTGGGTGACAGCACATCTGTTTACAGCATGGTTTATTAATTATTTTATATCCACTGTCGAGATCTACTCCTCAGGGAAAAATATTTCATTCAAAATATTATTGCTCATTAACAATGCACTTAGTCACCCAAGAACTCTAATGGAGAAGTTCGAGGAGACTAATGTTGTTTTCACTGTTGCTAACACACCATCTATTCTGCAGCCAACAAATAAATGAGTAATTTTGACTTTTAAGTCATGTTAGTTAAAGAAAACATTTCATAAGGTCATAGCTGCCATAGATGGTGATTCTTCTGATGGATTTGGGAAACGTAAACTGAAAACCTGAAAATTTCACCATTCTAGATGCCATTAAGACCATTCATAATTCACGGGAAGGGCCAAAATGTAATCATGAAAAGGAGTTTGGGGCCAGGTGGGGTGGCTCACCCCTGTAATCTCAGCACTTTGGTAGGCCGTGTCGGGCAAATCAATTGAAGTAGGGAGTTAGAGACCAGCCAGACCAACATGGAAAGAAACACTGTCTCTTCTAAAAATACAAAATTAGCTGGGCCTGTTGGTGTGTGCCTATAATCCCTGCTACTCCGGAGGCTGAGGCAGGAGAATTGCTTGAACCCTGGGAGGCGGAGGTCGTGGTGAGCCAAGATCGGACCATTGCACTCCAGCCTAGGTGACAAGAGCAAAACTCTGTCTCAAAAAACAAAAAAAAAAAAAAAAAAAAAAGAAGAAGGAATTTGGAAGAAGTTTATTCCAACCCACATAGATGACTTTGAGGGTTCAAGACTTTGATGGAAGAAGTAACTACAGATATGGTAGAAATAACAAGATAATTAGAATTAGAAGTGAAGTCTGATGATGTTACTGAATTACTGCAATTACGTGATAAAACTTGAATGGATGAGAAGTTGCTTTTTAGGAGGGAGCAAACAAAGTGGTTTCTTCAGATAGAATCTACTCCTGGTGATGCTGTGAACATTGTTGAAATGACAACAAAGGATTTAGAATATTGGATAAATGTAATTGATGAAACAATGGCAGGTTTTGAGATGACTGACTCCAGTGTTTCTTTATGCAACCCCTCAAGCATTTATCCTTTGAGTTGCAAACAATCCAATTACACTCTTTAAGTTATTTTTAAATGAACAATTAAATTATAACTGACTACAGTCACCCGGTTGTGCTCTCAAATAGTAGGTCTTATTCATTATTTCTAATTATTTTTGAAATTCTCCTTGTGGATGAAAGACCATTTAACAGCGTCGCATGCTGAAGAGAAATCTTTTGTAAAAGAGTTACTCAGTACAGTAAGCTTTGCTGTCTTATTTTAAGAAATTGCCATAGCCACCCCAAACCTTCAGTAACCACAAACCTGATCAGTCAGCAGCTGTCACCACGGAGGCAAAAGTCTCCACAAGCAAAAATATTATGATTCGCTGAAGGCTCAGAGGAATGTTAGCTTTCTAAGCAGTATTTTCAAATGAATGTATGTATGTTGGTAGTTTACACATAATGCTATTGCACATGTATAAACTACAGCTTAATGTAAACATAACTTTTACATGCACTGGGAAACCAAAAAAAAAAAATATGTGTGACTTACTTTATTGTGATATTTGCTTTATTGTGGTGACCTGGAAGTAAACCCATTATATCTTTGGGTTATGCCTGTATATGACCATAAGTTAAAGTGTACCCAAGAAGAAAAAAATATTGCTGAAGATAAAAGGCAACAGGATAAATAAAATAAAAGGATCAATCTGTCAGGTAATCATAAGGATTCTAAATGTGTATGTACCAAGTAAGCAGACCTCAAAATAAATAAAGCAAAAACAGATGTGATTGAATGGATAAGTAGACAAGTCCACAATCATAACTGGGGATTTTTGTTCTCTGCAACTCATAACTAATAGAACTACTAGAAAGTAAAATGGCAAGTATCTAGAGGATATGAGCAACACCACGAAAATCTAATCAACATTTATAGAAACTCCACCTAAAAATAACAGAATATGCTTTTTGTTTTCATGTACCCATGGGATATTCCAAAAGGCATCTTGGATCCAAAAAACTAACCCTCAATAAATTTAAAATAATTTAAATCATACATGTTATTTTATCTGATCATAATTAAGTTATATTTGAAACCATGCTTTAAAGTATCATTTAATTATGGTCAGATAATATAACATGTATAATCTATAACAGAAATAAAACGAGAATCTCCATGCACTTAGAAATTAAATTATGCACTTCCAAATAATCTGTATGCCAAAGACAAATCCTTAACTAAAATCTTTAAAAAGTGACAAAACTGAATGAAAATACAACATATCAAAATATGTGTGAGATGGCTATAGTAGTGTTGAGAAAAAAAGAATTATGCCATAGCATCAAATGCTCTTATTGTTTAAGAGGAATATTTAAAATAAAAAAATCTAAGTTTCTAGATCAAGAAACTAGAAAAAGAAAAGCAAAATCCCAAAGAACAGAAGTAAAGGAACAATTTATAAGAACAAAAATCAATGAAACTGAAAACAGAAGAAAATTAATAAAACAAAATTCTGTTCTTCAGAATAATACATAAAATTTATATAACTGCAGAAAGACTGAAACATTAAAGAAAAGGAAAAAGAACTACATCCCTGATATCAAGGATCAAATAGGAATATCACTACAGATCTTACAATCATTAAAGAAATAATAAGGGACTACTATGAGCAAATTCTTATTCATAAATAAAACATCTTAGAACGAATGAATCAATTTCATGAAAACCACAAGTTACCAAAATGAAACTAAGATAAAGTAGATAATCCTATTAGGCCTATAACTATTGAAGAAATTAGATTCATAATTTAAAAGCCCTCAAAAAAGAAATCTCTAGGCTGAGGTGCCTTCACTTGGGAATCTTTTAAACATGTAAAAAAATAAGAACATCAATTTTACATAATCTCTTACAGAAAATAAAAGAGGAGGAAACACTTCCAAACTCTGTTTATGAGGCGGCAACTATTGTGATCTGATCAAACAGTGTTAAAAAAAGACAAAACAAAACACACGATAAAACTCTATAGGCTACTTTCTCTCATTAACTGATAATGAAAACAAACAAAAAAATGCTTTAAGTCTGGGAGCTGTGGCTTACGCCTGTGATACCAACACTTTAAAAGGCCGAGGCAGGAGAATTGCTTGAGCACAGAGTTAATCAGCATGGGCAACAGAGCAAGACCCTGTCTCTACAAAAAAAAAAAAAATACAAAAATTAGCCGGGGGTTGTGGCTCACGCCTATAGTCCTGGCTCTTTGGAAGGCTGCGGTGGGAGAATCCCCTGAGCCTAGGAGTTCAATGCTGCAGTGAGCTAGGATTCCGCCAGCGCACTCCACCCTGCACTGCACTCCAACAGAGGGAGACGCTGTCCCTTAAATAAAAATAGCAGATTAAATTCAGCAACATACAAAAATTATTACACAACATGACTTAGTGTGAAGTATTAGAGGCATGCAAAATTGACTCAATACTTGAATACAGCAAAAGACAAAACAAACAAAAAAATCACATCACCTGAAGAAAAACTCACTTGTCAAGTTACCACACACATTCCTTTAAAAGCACTAAAAATGTTAAGACTAGAAGTGAATTACTTTTACTTGATAACAAATGTCTACAAAAAACCTACAGCTAACATCACACCTAATGTTGAAAGTATGAATGGTTTTACCTCAAGATCATGAACACGGAGAGACTGTCTGCCTACAGAACTCTTGTCACTCTTACTTGACGTAGTACTGAAAGTCTAGCCACTGCAATAAGGAAAAAAAAAAAAAAGTCTACTGATAGGAAAGAAAAAATGTTTTAAAATCTCAATTTTCAGATGAGTATGAAAACTCCCAAGAAACCTACAAAAGTCCTCCTACAACAAATAAATGAATTGAACATGGTTTTAGGATATCAGATCAAGATGCAAAAAGCAACCACACTTTTATTTTTTTTTATTTTTATATTATTTATTTCAGCTCACTGTAACCTCCACCTCCCAATTTCAAACAGTTATCCTGCCTGCCAAATAGCTGAAACTATAGATGTGCACCACCATGCCTGGCTAATTTTTGTACTTTTAGTAGAGATGGAGTGTCACCATTTTGGCCAGGCTGGTCTCCACCTCCTGGCCTCGAGTGATATGCCCTCCTCAGCCTCCCAAAGTGCTGGGATTATGGGCATGAACCACCTCACCTGGCCAGCAATCACATTTTAAATGCTGCTAGTGAACTGTGTAGAAGATGAAATTAAAAGCATAAAAACATGTAAAAATACACTAAATGAAATTAAATAGTACTCTACATCTTAACAAAACGTATAGCATATGTATCCTTAAAATTACAAAATACTACTGAAATAAATCAAATATTGCCATTAAATAAACAGAGAGACACATCATGTCCATAGAACGAAAGACTCTACATAGCACACAAATCAATGTTCCCTAGCTTGAGCTATAAATTTAACAGAATCTCAGAGTTTTTTAAAGACATAAATAAACTTCAAAATGTATGTAGAAAAACAAAGGAATTTGTTTAGCAAAAACACTCTGTAAATAGTATGAAACTGGAGGGATTACTGTATTAAATATTATGGCTTAATACACAACTACAGTTACCAAGACAGTGTGATATTGGAGAGGAACAGGCTCACAGATCAATAGAAGGGAACAGAGAACTTAGAAATGAACCGACAAATATACATTCAAGTGATTTTTGATGAAAATGTGCAAGTGATCAAATGGAAGAATGACCACCAAATGGTGCTGGGACGTATGGACTTCTGTGGGCACAAATATGAACCTCAACTGAATTCTTGCACCTCGCATTCAAATAAACGAAGAATGGGTCGCGAACTTCACTGTAAAATGCAAGATGTAAAACTACAAAACTTTTAGGGAAATATTATCAAGACCCAGGCTTATTAAAGATTTCTTATGTTTGACAACAAAAGTATAATCCATAAATATTAAATCAATATATAGGACCTCATCAAAATTTTCTGTTAGACCCTGTTAAGAACATAAAAGCCAGCCTACAGATTAAAAATAATAATAATAATAATTGCAAATCACAAGTATTTTTTCCCCTTTTAAAAATCTTTTTATTTTGAAATAATTACAGACTTACAGGATGCTACAACAATAAATAGAGTCCTAGGAGCCCTCTTTTGTCTTCTCCAATGTGACTTTTTCTTAACTTTTATTTTAGGTTTGGGGTACATGTGCCAGTTTGTTATACAGGAAAATTGCACATGATAGGGGTTTGGTGTAGACTATTTTGACACTGTGGTAATAAGCACAGTACCCTCCACCATCACATAGACACCTGTTTCTGTTGTTCTCTTCTTTGTGTCCATGTGTACCCAATGTTTAGCTCCTGCTTATAAGTGAGACTATGTGGTATGTGGTTTCTGTTCCTGCATTAGTTTGCTTAGGGTATCAAGAACTAGCATCTAGTATACAAAGTACACTCAGAACTCAACAACTACAGAGCAGATATTCAAATCAGAAAATGGACAAAATTCATAACTAAGCACTTCACCAAAGAAGATATACAAGTGGAAAATCAGCACATGAAAGGATGTTCAGCATCACTAGCCATTAGGAAAATAAAAATTAAAATGAAAATTAAATATTACCACATACCTATCTGAGTAGCTAACATAAGTTTTAAAAAATAATAGTGACAACACTAAATGCTGGCAAGGACACAGCATAACTGGATTACTGATACATAACAATGCAAAAATAAAAAGTGCAGACACTCAAAAACAGTTTAGCAGTTTCTTATGAAATTAAATATGCAATTACCATACAACCTGGTAATTGCACTCCCAGGCATTTATCCCAGAGAAATGAAAACATATGTTCACATATACACAAATGCTTATGACAGCTTTATTTATATTAGCAAATGTTGGAAACATCTCAATGTCCTTCAAACTGTTGACTGATTAAAAAAAGTAAACAAACACAAATCAACAAACTGTGCTACATCTATGTGAAGACTTATGAAGCAATGAAAGGAAACCAACCACTGATACACACAACGACTTGGATAGATCTCAAGAGAACTATGCTGAGTGATATAAGCCAACCCCAATGAGTTACATACCGTATTATTTCTTATATACGATTCCTTTGTACATAGGTAAAGAACAGATTAGTGGTAGCCAGTGGATCATGACAGGGGAGTTGAGGTAGAAGGGTAGGAGGGACATAGTTGTGTTAATAAAAGGGTAGTATAAGGAATCTCTGTAATGATAGAATTGTGATGTTGGATATACCAATCTATACCTCCAATGAAACTGCATATAACTAAACATATGACACACACACACACACACACACACACACAGAGAAATACATGTAAAACTGAAAAATGTGAACAAGAGAGGTTAATTGCATCAATATCACTTTTCTGCTTGTGATATTGTACTATATCAAGTTTTTACCTTTGGGGAAACTGGGTAACTTTTGCACAAGATCGCTGTATTATTTCTTACACTTGTATGCTGATATAAATGCATTTCAAAATAAACTTTAGGCCCAGCGGAGTGTCTCACGCCTATAATCCCAGCACTTTGGGAGGGTGAGGTGGGTGGATCGCCTGAGGTCAGGAGTTCGAGACCAGCCTGACTAACATGACGAAACCCCAACTCTACTACAAATAAAAAACTAGCCGAGCATTGGTGACATGCACCTGTAGTCCCTGCTACTCAAGAGGCTGAGACAGAAAAATCACTTGAGCCCGGGAAGTAGAGACTGCATTGAGTCGAGATTGCGCCACTGCACTCCAGTCTGGGGGACAGAGCGAGACTCCATCTCAAAAACAAAAGAATGAGCAAAAAATAATGTTTAATGAAAATGCCAGCTAGGAAAACACTAGGGAGATTTCTCAAAAAATAAAAATAAAAATGAAACTATCATATGATCCAGCAATTCCATTTCTGGGCGTATAACCAAAGAAACTGAAATCAGCATCTTGAAGGTTGACCTGAATTCCCATGTTCATTGCAGCATGATTTGCAACGCCAAGATATAAAATCAACCTAACTGTCTATTGATGGATGAAAGGATACGCAAAATGTGGTGTACAATGCAATAATATTCAGTCTTTAAGTAAAAAGGGAAGCCTGGCAAATCCAACAATGTAGATTGTTGAATCTGGATGTGATGAACCTAGAGGACATAATACTAAATGAAACATATCAGCCACAAAGGGACAAATACCACATGATTCCGCTTGTATGAGGTATCTAGAAAAGTCAAACTCAGAGCCAGAGAGTAGAATAGTAGCTGCCAGGGCCTGGGAGGAGCGGAAATGAAGAGTCTCTGTCCAATAAGTACAAACTTTCAGTTGTGCAAGGTGAAGAGCATTGATGTACAACATTGTACTTATAGTTAACAGTACTATATTGTGTATTATATATTCTGTGCTAAAATTTTGTGAAGAGGGCAGACCCTATGTTACATATTCTTACCACCACCACAACAAAATATAAATCTATAAATAAATATCTAATAGCAATGTACGAGAATTTCTTCTCGCATGCTTGTCGGTGCATAGTATTTTCATACATATTTTAAAAATATTATCAGTATTGTTCTTATTGTCTTAATTTGCATTCCCTTTATCTGCTGGGAAGCAGACCATCTTTTAATACATTTGTTCATTGGCCATTAGAACTTCATTTTCTGTGAAGTTCCAGTTCATATTGTTCGCTGTATTTTAATTTGGGTTTTGTCTTTTTCTTACTGATTCATAGAAATTCTGTATGTGTTCCCAATACTTACATTTTGCTGGTTTGGGACAGTGTATATTCTCCCATCTCTGGCTTATCTCTTTGCGTCTTTGTTGCTGTTGTGGTGGTTGTTGTAGTATAAGCACTTTGTTTTCATGTAATCAAAATTATCATAATTATTACTTATGTTGTATGCTTTAGGGGTCTTGATTTAAAAATCTGTTATACCTTAGGATTGTAAATATGATCTACCAAAAAGTGGTAACTAGAAGGAAAGGAGAACTAACTTACCATATTTAATAAACTTATTTAAAAGAATGAGGAGCAATTAGATAGAAAATTGTAGATCTGACCTACTTGTGAGGAGTGAGATGCTGCGGGGAGGGGACTCAGCTTCAGGAGGATCCTGGCAGATTGGCTTAATCATCTGTATTTAAGTTATGCGGCAAATACTAGAGATTTAGCATTATTCTCACACTTTCATGTATATTCTTTGTATGAATTCATTAAATATTCAGATAATTTTTGATAAGAGTATCAGATAGGATGTCACAAAATGACAACAAATAAGACTAAGGATTAAATACTGAAATCAGACTAGAGTAGTAAATGTAGACACTGACAAATTATAAAACTAATCCAGTTGTCAATAGGTGAATCTCAACTCAAAGGGAAAACGTAATTATAAAATGCTCATTTAAAGGAGTGACGGTATTTTCTTTCATTGTTTCATTTCAAAGAAATGCAATGCCTCACTAATCCAATTTTACTTGTATTACTAGAATCTTTTGTGGAAAATTTCCTCGCCACCCCCACCCTGTTTCACAGACAACTCTTCCAAGTTTGGGTCAGACTCTCTTGTGATTAGCCATTGTTCCCTGTTTATAGCTCTGTCAGAACAATTACATATGCTTCTTTGTCACTAACCTTTCAGGTCTTTATCAGCAGGCGTCCGGTGCAATGCATTCCATACTGTAGAAACTGTATACATATTTGCCGAATAATTAAGGAACAAATACTTGTATAAATAAATGACAAAGAAGCAATTGCAGCTTATTTTCCGGTGATTAAATACAATATATTCAGCAATTCAAATACATTTCAAATACATTTAACATAGCATTTGAAAAATTATTTGATCCAATGTCTCCCTACATATTTTAAAAACCTTTTTCCGTAGGAAAAAAAAGCATTCATTGGGCCTCAAAGATATGTCTCAGGTTTTTGAGAGATGACTAATTAAAATAAAAGGGTGGGTATACTTGTAATTTATGTCAATAGTGCTTGAAATAACTTAGGAAAGTGCGTAGGCCACTGGGAGTCTCTTAATAATCCACTGCAGGAGTTTCAAAGCATCCATCTCTCGCTCAAGGCACAATGGTATGCCCTGATCTGCACTCACTTTGAACCAACTGCATGCCTCTAAATATTTAATTTACAAAGCTGTCAGTAGGCATTACAATTGTATGAAAAGACTAAAGGTTTCATTCATTTTTATGTAAAGCAAGATTATGAAAAGAAAAATGAGCGTAAGATTCCCAGTACACTTCTGGCAAACTGGAAGCAACAGGCTTCATTTGCAGCTAATGACTGAGTAGACGTAAAACTAAGCGAAGAAACGATGCAAGGCGCCCGAAACAGAAAGCGCACAGATGGAGCAAGCAGGTGGCGTGAACGCAGCAGGAGCTGATGATGAACAGAATACTGATGGTAGGAAAATATGACCAGATTCCATAAAAGTCAGATGTATTTCAGCAGAGGCTACTAAATTTTAGAGGACAGAATCAGAAACCCATCTGGGGCACTTATGGTTGATATAGGAAAGTTACCGGCATTGAAAACAATGCAATGCCTCTGTCTTATTGAACAAGGAATTTGGTATAAGTCACCAGGATTGAGTCATTATTTGTAATTTTGTTGTGGACCTTGAATGGAAACCTTTTTGTTAGGTAATATTTAAGAGGGTATTTTTGTATACAGCTAAAGAGATGAATATGTATTTTCTATGAAGTGCGGTAGCCTGAGGTATTTTATAAAAGAAAGGGCAAAAGTAAAAGAAGTATGTCTATCTTCAACCTAATTGGTGGTAACCCTTGATGTGTCACCAAAATTTTGAATAAGTCTCCTACAAAATAAAACACATTCATACAGAAACGTGTCAAAAAAATTAAAAAACACTGAGAGCTTGCACATACTATGAAATTCTGTTGTTGGAGACAGAAGTAGAAAGAGAAAATTGAACAAAATCATCCTCTTCCTTTTTGTTTAGACTACGAGATAACTTAAAACTATTTTAAGTAGTTTGTCACCAAAATGTTATTTCAAACCCTAATTTAAAAATCAGCTTAAAATGATCATGAATCACTTAAATTTAGCTTATACATTGCATAATATTAATGTACCATCCATTTCACCTATGGAAACCTCTGAGGAATTGTCTAAGGCTTCAGTGGATGTAATTTACATGACACAGACTCAGCTCTTTTCATAGTTGTTCCTCCTGTTTGATCAGGAAAACAAATTGTTATGCTTTCATGCATATTCTAATTTTATATAGATTACTAAATAATATGAATCTGGTCTACAATTAGCACAGTAGAGTCAATAAATCTGTAAAAGTGATTTTACAAAAAAGTCGATTTATCAATTTCATATGAAATGCATACCTCATAGAGATTAATGCCCAGGTCTTTTGGCCTGGTAAATCAGTATGTAAAAAATACTAATACGCAAACTGAAAAATCATTCATTTGAGAAATAAATATGCAGTTCAGGAACATTAGGGATAAAGCATAGCAAAAAAAAATTTGTGGTATAAATCAAAATTCAAGGTGTTGACTTAAAAATTGTGATATTTGGTACATTGTAAATTGTAAAGATTTTTTCACTGGTAAATTTTCTTTTCTTTTTTTTTTTTTTTTTTTTTTTTGAGACGGAGTCTCGCTGGCCCAGGCTGGAGGGTGGTGTCGCGATCTCGGCTCACTGCAAGCTCCGCCTCCGGGTTCACGCCATTCTCCTGCCTCAGCCTCCCGAGTAGCTGGGACTACAGGCGCCCGCCACCACGCCCGGCTAATTTTTTGTATTTTCGGTAGAGACGAGGTTTCACCGTGTTAGCCAGGATGGTCTCGATCTCCTGACCTCGTGATCCGCCCGCCTCGGCCTCCCAGAGTGCTAGGTCTACAGGCATAGCCACCACGCCCAGTCTTTCATTGGTAAATTTTCTTTCTGAAATACATATTCAGAAAATCCAAGGATCAGATATTATAGTTTATGAACACAAATAAGAAAGTAATTTAAAAATAATTTTAAAGGGAAATCTAGAATTTGCTTATCTCCCTATTTCATGATATGAAGCAAAAGGCTTAATCCATTATTGTGAAATCTGGCATGCATAAACTTTAAATGATACACTCTTGGTTCTTAGGCTACTTTCAATCTAGGAATATATAAAAAATCATCATATATATTTCAAATGAAATAAATATGTATATCTAATAATATATGGAAATCAGAAAAATTGTCTTAATGTTTTCAATGTTTTATCTCATATATGTATTGATTTAACACATTTCTTCCTCATAAATATTACTACGTGAAAATGACTTTTAAAATGATCATCCACACACATAAATAATAATATACAATTTCCCTTTTAAAAAATTCTTGAAATGCATTTATTGGGAGAAATACTACTGATAATACTGCAATGGGAAATGAATGACAAAGTTGCAGTACTGGTAATAGAAATGAAGTGAAAGACAAATTAGAATTTTCAAAAGTTTTTTGCGTTTATAAAGAATTGTAGCAAGGGAAGTGTCATGAGGTGAATTGTGACCCCTAAAAAGACACATTCACATCCTCCTTTCTGGGACTTTTAAATGTGACCTTATTTTGAAATGACATAACCTAGATAAATTGAGGTCAGACTGAAGGTAGACGGGCCCTTCATCCAATATGACTGCTTTTCCTATGAAATGAAAAGGCAGAGACCAGACACGCTGAGAGGGAAGATGGAGTGTGTGACAACAGAGCCAGGGTTTGGAGTGTTGCAACTTCAAGCCAAGAAACACCAAGAAATCGCTGGCAACCTCCAGAAGCCAGGAGTAATGCATGAGACATGTTATCCCTCTGAGCCCCCCAAGAAGAAGCAACCCTGCAGACCCTGGATTTTGGATGTCTGGCCTTTGGTGCTGTGAAAGAATAATTTTTTGTTGTTTTAAGCCACTCAGTTTGTCCTGCTTCCTTATGACAGCCTTAGCAAACTAACACAGGGGAAGAAAAGTCTCCAAAATGTCAACACTGAGTTAAAGAGTGACTAATAGAAAGTTAAAGAGGGCCAATAAAACTGGCAGAAGGAACTGTTTCTTTATGTGGACTAAACTTTATTTCTTTTAGAAATTTGGATGCTAATTTTTTCCCGTGACATGCAAGAGTCGAAAGTATCCCATTGGCATTTTTAAGAACATTTCCTTTATGTTGTAATGGCACTTTATGCACTTTTATGTCATAGAATTTACCTATTGAATGATAACTGAATATTTGTCTTTCTATTTTTTTTTTCCATTTTACTGTCAATCATTAAAGATAGAGCCTTCACACTTTCAAATTCTGAGTAAACAATACAGTGTTGAAAAATAAGTGAGTGGGTGATAGCAGGTTTATATTAATGGAATGAATGAATAAGGGAACAAAAGCCAAGCTTTGGAATAGAACTTAGGGAGTGACTAGTATATGCCCTTGGAAAGATGAGTACAGCTCCTCAAAGATACTCAGGTTCTAATCTCTGAGACCTGCAGCTAACTATGTTAAGTTGCATTGCAACAGTGACTGCAGAGGTAATTAAAATTACACACCTTAAAACAGGGAAGTTTCCTTAGATTATCCAGGTGGGATAAATCTTATCGTGTGAGACCTATGAAGCTGAGAATTTTCTCCAGTCGGAAATAGCAAAGATGCAGCAGAAGGAAAAATCAGATAAATTAGAAGCATGAGAAGGTCTTGATTCTCTGCTGCAGGTTAGGAGAAGGAGGAGAGAATGATGAAGACCCCGGGCAGATGTCAGTTGCTGAGAGGCTTTCAGATGACAGCCAGCGAGGGAATGTGAAACTCAGTCCCATAACCACAGCGAACTGAATTCTGCCAAGATAGGAATCATCCTGGAAGCACATTCTCTCCTCAGAGCTTCCAGATAATATCCCAGGCTGCTGGGCACTTTGATTTCTGCCTTTTTGTAGAGGAAGCTGAAAAACTGGATAAGTATACCTAGACCCCTGATCTACAGAAACTGTGGGAAGAAAATGTTTTTAAAATGTATTGTTTAAAACTGCTTAAATTGGTGATAATTTGCTACAGCAGCACAAGAAAACTAATACATAGAGAACATTTACATATTCAAATGAGTAAAAGTCCCAAAGAATTTAAAGAATACCATAGAAGTGAGGCAGGAGAATGTGGAAAATGAGGCAGGAGAATAGCAAAAGGAATTAAAAGTTGGATAAAGGGTGGAATGAGTAAAAGCAGAGAGGAGAAGCAAGGTGAAGGGGCAGGTGAGCAACAAGCAAGGTAAGAGGCAAAAGTTAAGCAGCCAAAACAGAAAGTAAGATTTTAAAAAATGTGGGAAAGGAAACCAAGGTCAGCAAGGTCTAGATCAAACCAGTAAGGGGCAGAGTTTTGGGGTAAGGTATGCACATTAAGGAGAAAAAGTATTCTTAATACAACACTGTGTGATAATCAGTTCATTACAGCTTATGCATCAGGACTGCATATCATGCATGCACTCAAAATTACGGGATGGAGGTGACCATCCTCCATGGTCACAAGGGCCAAAGAAAGCAACACATCTTTTAATCAAAAGGCAGACACTGGCTAGAGATTAGGCAGCCATGGGAAGAGAAGGAAAAAATAATCACATGAATAGACCCAAAGTACAGCAAACTGAGGCTGATCTCATCTCGCAGAGGTCAGTCCGCTGTCCCCCTCCGAGAGTTAATACACTGCGCTTAATACACTTTTGCTGCTTTGCTTTGCTATCTGTATGTGTCACATCCAATTCTTTGTTTGGGAAAACAAGAGCCTGGACCTGCAAGGCACCATCTGGTAACAGAAGTTTGAGGACAATGTGAGAATTTCAGAGCCAGTCTCCCTGGTTTCAAATTGCAGCTCTGTAACACATTGCTTTTCACAGTTGGGGTAATTTATTTACCCTAATTCTTAGTTTTCATATCTGTAAAACAGGGAGAACTTTTTTGTCTTAAAAAGTTCTTCAGCAGGTAAAATCAAAATTGATTAGTGTAAATAATGAGCTTAAAATAATGCCCAACATGTGGTAACTAACAAAAAATGAGTTATTTTTATTATTGTTATTATAATGATCATTTAGGGGCAAGAGGATTAAACACCCAGACTAGTATAATAAGCATCCAATATGTGCTTATTAAACAAGCAAAATTAATATGTTAATGAAAGAAATAAAGAAATGAGAGTAAATAGCAGTCATAAAGGTCTGAACTTCAGATTAGAAGAGTATAATGAAATTTGAAGCAAGAAAGACTTTCTTTTTTTTTTTTTTTTTTTTTTTTTGAGACGGAGTCTCGCTGTGTCGCCCAGGCTGGAGTGCAGTGGCCGGATCTCAGCTCATTGCAAGCTCTGCCTCCCGGGTTTTTACGCCATTCTCCTGCCTCAGCCTCCCGAGTAGCTGGGACTACAGGCGCCCACCACCTCGCCCGGCTAGTTTTTTGTATTTTTTAGTAGAGACGGGGTTTCACCGTGTTAGCCAGGATGGTCTCGAACTCCTGACCTCGTGATCTGCCCGTCTCGGCCTCCCAAAGTGCTGGGATTACAGGCTTGAGCCACCGCGCCCGGCCAGGACTTTCAAAAAATGTGACAGTAAAGACGATTAGAACCCCTCTCAGGTTTGTCAAAGATCAGATGGCTGTAGATGTGTGGTATTATTTCTGAGGACTCTGTTCTGTTCCATTGGTCTATATCTCTGTTTTGGTACCAGTACCATGCTGTTTTGGTTACTGTAGCCTTGTAGTATAGTTTGAAGTCAGGTAGCGTGATGCCTCCAGCTTTGTTCTTTTGACGTAGGATTGTCTTGGAGATGCGGGCTCTTTTTTGGTTCCATATGAAGTTTAAAGCAGTTTTTTCCAGTTCAAACCCACAGCCAATATCATACTTAATGGGCAAAAATTGGAAAAATTCTCTTTGAAAACTGGCATAAGACAGGGATGCCCTCTCTTACCACTCCTATTCAACATAGTGTTGGAAGTTCTGGCTAGGGCAATCAGGCAAGAGAAAGAAATCAAGGGTATTCAGTTAGGAAAAGAAGAAGTCAAATTGTCCCTCTTTGCAGATGACATGATTGTATATTTAGAAAATCCCATTGTCTCAGCCCAAAATCTCCTTAAGCTGATAAGCAACTTCAGCAAAGTCTCAGGATACAAAATTAATGTGCAAAAATCACAAGCATTCTTATACACCAGTAACAGACAAACAGAGAGCCAAATCATGAATGAACTTCCATTCACAATTGCTTCAAAGACAATAAAATACCTAGGAATCCAACTTACAAGGGATGTAAAGGACCTCTTCAAGGAGAACTACAAACCACTGCTCAGTGAAATAAAAGAGGACACAAACAAATGGAAGAACATACCATGCTCATGGATAGGAAGAATCAATATCATGAAAATGGCCATACTGCCCAAGGTTATTTATAGATTCAATGCCATCCCCATCAAGCTACCAATGAGTTTCTTCACAGAATTGGAAAAAAGCTTTGTTTTAAACACATATTTTTAAGCAATAAAAGCTGCATGGAAAACTATTCCATTTCATATTTTTGAAGATATTTGTAGCCAAGATACTTTGCTGTTGTCTGTGGGCAACCTCTTTTTGAAGTCTGTAGTTAACTCTAATGTGCTCCTGTAATCTGTTGTCTGTTGACTGAAGCCCAAACCTGCTGCTCTGCTCGGCATGTTTCTTCAACTTGATGTGATGCTATTTATCACTATTCTTTGAAGTTAAGTCTCTGTCTTTGTATTCTTTCTGTGTACCCAGGGATACGTTTGCACGTGCACACACACACACACACACACACACACACACAGAAAGAGAGAGAGAGGACAGAGAATGTCTACAATGTCTTTGTGAGTCTATCAGAAACAGTTTTTGTTTCATGGAAACATTATTTCCCTGATGTTTATATTAGGGCAAATAAAATAAGCACATAATATTTAAATTCTACTTTTGTTTCTGAGAACATTACACCTTGTGCCTCTAAACTGAAATGTTTGATAAAGTCTATTTGCAAAAAAAAGTTCTCTAGTATTATTATAGTTAATTACTTTGCATATGTTATTTAGCTTTTTCAAGACTCTATTATAAATTCTTAAATTTTAATTAGGTCCTCAGAGACATTCATTTGGCTCCTTTTAAATATATTTTGTCTTTAAAATGTTACACTTAAACTAATGACCCCTTAAACCTTTATTTGTTGTTAAAAGTATTATTTATAATGTGGTTCAAAGAGTAAAATGCCAGATGGAAAGAACATTAATCCTTGCAAAACATTCTTACTCCTACATTTTTCTGGCAACAAAGAAGTTCCTTCAGTTTCTTGGAGATAAAGATGTTCTCCATACGGAAACATAGCAATTGGGAGAATAAAATATTTTACGGAAATTATCTACATAGAAAAATGTTCTATGTATGCAATAAATTACATATAACTTGCCTTAGACAAGCCCATTATACTCTAAATCAGTGTCTGAAATGCCTTTCCAATAGAAGCTCTAAGTGCAAATATTGTTGCACTTTACTTAAATCATATTCTGAGCTTTCTTATCTCTTAAATTCTATCAGAAAGTTGTTTTTATAACTATTTATGTGACACACACTTTATTAGACTTTTGAAGTATCATAGTTCACCTTCACCTTGGTCGTGTGACCTTGGGAGAATATAATGGCAATGGTCTAGACATAGCTATGTCTAATTTATCTGGTTTTATGTATTACAAGTGTTCATTTTTCTTCTCCCGTACCAAGCTAGAATTTCTGTGCAATTTCAATACACAATATGTATAGCAGTATAAAGTGTTAATACCATGATAAAATTTAAAACAAATTATAATATGAATCTTCTAAGGAGATGGCTCTTAGGTAGCTATGTTCAAGTTAGAGCACCGCTAAAATATATTTCCTAACAAACATATCATGAAGGATTTGAACTTGATTAAAAACAGTATTCAGTTGCTCATATAATTTTAAATTTCTTCGAAGATGTCTGGCTAAAAGAATTTAGGCAGTGCTTAAATATGCCTAGAGAAGAATAGGGGGGAAAAACCAGTCAATGTGATTCATGTTAAACTATTATTGTGCATAATTCATCCTTTGATTTAAATCTCTCACTGCCATAGCGCCAATCAGAGAAATCAAATTGGATTTCCTATTTGTCAGTTGGCTGGAATTTATTTGATTTATTATTATCTTATATTGCTATACTATTACCTGAGATGTAGATGAAGGATTATGACTGCTGGACTTGCTGGTACACTTTTTCTTTTCCATCTTATTATTCTATCTAGTGACCAATCTGCCTTTCAAATGTCATTCACTAGTGACCCACATTCCTTACAGTGATTTCTTCCTGAGTGACTACTGAACTATGAACAGTGAGATGCTCAGCAGAAGCTGTGACTTTGCTTTGAGACACTACTGAATTCCTTAATTTTCAACATGTTCTATCTCCAGTTAACAGAGAGTTGACCATTCCCTTTATTGGATTCTGTCTTAATTTATGTTCCCTTGGAAGTACATCTTGAGATAAAGATTGAATTGTTTATTTTGTAATATAACTTATTTTGTAGATGATCTTGGGAAACACCAGTAGGATAGTGAACAAGGTAGAAAGGGAATGGAAATGAGCAAACACAGACCATGCAGAGTTCTTCAACAAGCAACTTATTCATGTAAGTGGAGAGTGGTCTTGGTAGTGTAAAACTTGTACATTGGAGTTATTCTACCCAACGTTTGAGGGAGGTGGAGGGAGCTGGGGTTCATACACAGGAGGAAGTCTTGTGAGTCATTGGGTAATACTCGCTCCTGGGATGACATCAAATCCTGGGAACTTCAAGCTGATCTCCAGGTGGCAAAGCCAGATTGGGTTCCAGAAAAATTTCTCAAGTAGTTGATGTCGGACATATGCATATCGACATGCAGAGTGTGAATGCAAATGAGTAGGACACTGTCAACTGCTACAGGTTCCACTTTGGTTTTTCTGGCATTTTCTTTCCTTTCTAAACTCTATCGTCTGTTATAGTCACAATAACATGGTACGCCTTTGCTTGTATGTTTTGCATCTCTCCTTTGCATCTCTCCTTTGCATCTCTCCTTTGCATCTCTCCCTGTGTATTAGCAGTCCATCCTAATAATGATCTTATCATCTGGAATATAATTGAATATTGCAATTGAGAATAAAATAAATTATCCAGATTATTTCAGTGAATATAAGTCTGCTTGATTAAGAGAGAAAAATAATTATAGATGCTGTGATATCCCCACACCAACTTCTTGTAACAATGAGATGAGTGAAACTTTAATGAAATAGTGTTATCATCAAAGACCTGCCAACCTAAAATTATCTATTTTGCTGAATTGTCATTAAATAAATGAAGAAGCCAAAATAAAGATTTTTTTTTTAATACAAAGACTAAATCCCTTATTCCCTCAGAGAGTTTGTAGGTTTGGTTCCAAAAAGCCATGGTAAAGTGAATATTGCAATAAAACAAGTCACACAAATTTCTTGGTTTCCCAGTGTATATAAAAGTTATGCTTACATGATACTATAGTCTATAAATGTGCTATAACATTATGTCTAAAAAAGCACATGCCTTAATTAAAAACTACTTTTTACCAAAAAATGCTAACAATCATCTCAGCCTTCAGAGAGTCATAAAAATGTTTTGCTGGGAAAATCTTTCCTTAATGTTGATGGCTGCTGACTGATCAGGGTGGTGGTTGCTGAAGCTTGAGATAACTGTGGCAATTTTTTAAAATAAGACAATGATGAGCTTGTTGCATTCTTTCACAAAAAATTTCTCTGTAGTACATGATGTTTTTTGATAGCATTTTACCCACAGTAGACCTTTTTTGAATGCTAGAGTAAATCTTCTTAAAAGCTGCTACTGCTTTATCAACGAATTTTGTGTAGTATTCTAAATCCTTTGTTGTCATTTCAACAATGTTCACAGCAACTTCACTAGGAGTAGATTCTGTCTCAAGAAACAACTTTCATTGCTTATCCGTAGGTAGCAACTCTTCATCCATGAATGTTTTATCATGAAATTGCAGTAATTCAGTCACATATTCAAGCTCCACTTCTAATTGTAGTTATCTTACTATTCCCACTACATCTTCCACTGAATTACTGAACCTCTTAAAGTCATTCATGAGGGTTGGAATCAACTTCTTGTTCATGTTGATATTTTGATCTCCTCCTATGTTTCACAAATGATGTTAAGGACATCTAGAATGGTGAATTTTTTTCAGAAGCCTATCAATTTATTTTGGCCAGATTCATTAGAGGAATCACTATAGCAGCTGTAGTCTTACAGAATGTATTTCTTAAATCATAAGACTTGAAAGTCAAAATTACTCCTTGTTCCATTGGCTGCAGAATGGATGTTATATTAGCAGGCATGAAAAATAGCATGAAACTCCTTACCTTCAGAGATCCTGGGTAACCAGGTGCGTTGTCAATGAACAGTAACATTTTGAAAGAAATATTTTTTTTCTGACCAGTAGGTCTCAACAATGGGCTTAAAATATGTATTAAACCATGCTATGAACAGATATGTTATCATCCAGACCTTATTTTTCCATTTATAGAGCACAAAGGTGATTTAGCATCATTCCTAAGGGCTCTACAATTTTTAGAATGATAATTGAGCATTGCCTTCAACTTAAGTCACAAACTGCATTAGCTCCTAACAAGAGAGTCGGTTTGTCCTGTGAAGCCTTAAAGTCAGTCATTAGCTTCTCTCTTGCTATGAAGTCCTAGATGGCATCTTCCATTACAAGACTGTTTTTGTTTTTGTTTTGAGATGGAGTCTTGTTCTGTTACCCGGGCTAGAATGCAATGATACTATCTCAGCTCACTGCAAACTCTACCTGCTGGGTTCAAGGGATTTTCCTGCCTCAGCCTCCCGAGTAGCTGGGATTGCAGACATGCACCTCCATGCCCGGCTAATTTTTGTATTTTTAGTAGAGACGGGGTTTCACCACGTTGGCCAGGCTGATCAATCTCGAACTCCTGACCTCAGGTGACCCACCCTCCTCAGTCTCCCAAAGTGCTAGGATTACAGGTGTGAGACACCACACCTGGCCAAGACTGTTTTGTTTACACTGGAAATCTCTTATTTAATATAGCCACCATCACCACTTATCTTGGCTAGATCTTCTGGATAACTTGCTGCAGCTTCTACGTCAGCACTTGCTACTTCACCTTGCACATTTATGTTATGGAGGTGGCTTCTTTCCCTAACCCTTATGAACTAACCTCTGCTACACTCTCAAACTTTTCTTCTGAGCTTCCTCACTTATCCCAGCCTTCATAGAATTGAAGAGAGCTAGGTCTATGCTATAGATTAGGCTTTGGCTTAACAGAATATTATAGCTGGTCTGAACTATCTAGACCACTAAAACTTTCTCCATTACCAGTAATGAGACCGTTTTGCTTTCTTATGATTCATGTGTTCACAGGAATAGATATTTTGATTATCTTCAAGAACTTTTCCTTTTCATGTGCAGCTTGGCTAACTGACACAAGAGGCCTAGCTTTCGGCCTATCTGAGGTTTGACCTGACTTCCTCACTAAGCATAATCATTTCGAGCTTTTGTTTTAAAGTGAGAGGTGTGGGATTCTTTCACTGAAACACTTAGAGGTCATTGAAGATTTATTAATTGGCCTAATTTCAACGTTCTCGTGTCTCAGGGAATAGGGATACCCAGGGAGAGGTAGAGAGATGGGGAAATGGCTAGTTACTGGAGCAGTCAGAACACATACAACATTCATCCATTATGTTTACAGTCTTATATGGGTGCTGTTTATGACCCCAGAACAATTATAATAGTAACATCAAAGATCATGGGTTATAAATTACCATAACATATATAATAATAAAAAAAGTTTGAAGTATTGCAAGAATTATCCAAATGTGACTCAGAGACATGAAATGAACACATACTTTTGGAAAACTGGCACCAATAGACTTGTTTGACATAGAACTGCTACAAATCTTCAATTTGTAAAATACACAATATCTGTAAAGCACAATAAAGCAAAGTACAATAAAATACTTCATTTTTATCTCTCTCATTTTATTAAATCTCTCTCTCTATATAAGATATATATGAAATAATATATACTTATGTACAAATTCATATAAAATATATAATATATGCAAAATAATTATACATTTTAATAAAATAGATGTATTAAATTCCCTTCTAAATATGTACATATTTAGAGACAGATACATATAGATAGACATAGCTCTCTCTATATATTATATATGTGTATATATAGATATATAAACGTTTATATATATGAATAAGAATATATATCGTTTCTTCTGAATGTCTTCACTTCTCTCAGTCTTAATAGAATTGCAGAGAATTAAGGCGATGCTATGGATTAGGCATTGACTTAAAGGAATGTTGCACCTGGTCTAGATAGCTGATGAAACCAGCCTCTCTCTATATATATAGATATAGATATAGATATAGAGATTTATAGATACACACATGTATTTCATGAATACGAATAACAATTGTATCTAAAATATTAATAATAACAATTTGATTTACAATGTGATGTGAAACTTCTAACTAACATTAATATTTTCTAACTATTATCCAATTTCTTGGTCTAGTTGGTAAACCCTGCTTGTCTTTTATTTTCTGTGAAAGCGAGAGCTGAACAATGAGAACACATGGACAAGAGAGGGGAACAACACACACTGGGGCCTGTTGGAGGGTGGGGTTGGGAAAGAGACCACTGGGAAAAATAGCTAATGCATGCTGGGCTAGATGATAGGCTGATAGGTGCAGCAAACCATTATGGCACACATTTACCTGTGTAATAAACTGTACATCCTGCACGTGTACTCCAGAACTTAAAAACTGAAATTAATAAAAAACAAACAAACAAACAAGACTTGGAATTTTTAAAAATTTTGCACCCTGTTGAAATATTTTTGGCAAAATTAAAACAGCAAAATGTTTCTTCATAAAATGGATACAACATCTACCACATATAATAGGAATAAAATAAAATATATTAAGATTAGTAATTACAAAATGAAAAGAGGAACACAAGTAGTAAAGAAAAGCAATTGTTAGCAGTAAAGCCAACTAAAATGGCAGAAATAAATCCAAATGTATCAATGACGATGATTGTAAATGAATTAACCTTACCTAGTAAAGGATGGACTACTAAAATCTGGGAAAAAGACCCCAACTGTGTAAAAATACACTTTTTAAGAGTAACACTAAAATATGATGATTAGAAATGACTGTAAGAAATGGTGGAAAATCTTAACCACTCTAACACAAATTAAAAGAGGGTTGATGTAGTGTAGTTAAAATAGAATAAAATACAGTTAAGGCAAAGCATGTTAATAGCAGTAAAATGGTAATTATGATATCCTTCATGATAAGCTTTGTGCTGAAATAAAAATGAATCCCAAAATTTCCACAGGTTGGAAGAACTCAGCAAAGATTTATTTCTTGCTTACTCTACAGACCCAATGTGTGTTGGCTGAGAAGATAAGTTCGCTCAGGTAGTAAGGTTCATTCTAATGAATTATGCCGCTGCATTCAGCACTCGATGCCAGCATTTGTTTCAATAGTGGAGGAGAACACAGGGAATCATGCACCAGCTATAAACATTTCCACGCAGAAGTGAAATGTGTCACATTTTTCTTATTTGGTTGGCTAAAGCAAGTCATATTTAAGAAAGCAGAAAAGCACATTTTCAAATGGCTAGCAGAAGTTAATAACCAGCTATTTGATGAGCACAGTTGTCTATCACAGTTGCATATTAATAAAAAATACAGTCACTTACAGAGATAAAGCAATCGTGAATATTTTTTGACATCAGATAGCATCAAAATCTATTCAGCAAATTGGACATTAATAAGCAGAAGTGAACAAAACCAGAAACAAAAAGGGTGGATTTCAGTAGCTTTTCACAGAAACTAACAGATCAAATAAAAATTAAATATAGAAAATGTGAAAAATAACATGCACACACTATGTCATAATGCAGTGTAACATACAACATCACACAACAATAAAACCTTGCTCTGACACTTGCGACAAGTTCCTCGCACATTCCTTCGCCCTTCAGCCTCAAGTGATAAAAGTGGGCAGAATACAGTGAACTGAGTGTTGTGGAGTATATTGCGTTCCCCTGAAAGATATGTTCACGCCCTAATGCACAATTTCTGTGAATGTGACATGACTTGAAAGTGGCCTTTCCAGATGTAATCAAGTTAAGACGAGGTTATGATGGATTAGACTGGGCCCCAATCCAATAGGATTGCTTAAAATAGAGGCAAAGAGATGCAGATGTGCACACAGGGACAATGCCATGTAATGAGGACAGAGACTGGAGCCACACATTCTCAAGCCAGGGATGTCAAGCATTGCCAGCCATCGCCCACAGGTAGAAGAGAGGCACAGAACAGATTTTTTTCTCAGGTCCTCCAGGAGCACCAATTCTGCAGGCACCTGGATTTTAGAAGTTTAGTCTTTATAAATGTGAGGTAATAAGTTTCTTTCTTTCTTCTTCATTATTTTTTAAATTGTTATGCATACATAATAGTTGTGCATATTTATTGGGTAGATGTCATATTTTGAAGCAATCATGAAATGTGTAATGTTCAAATCTGGGTAATTGAGATTATTCTTTGCCTCAAACATTTATGTTTACTTTGTGTGGGGAACATTCCAATCGTCTCTTCTATTTATTTTGAAATATATAATAAATTATTGTTGACTAATGTTGCCCTATCATGTTATCAAACACTAGATCTTACTTCTTCTATCTAACTGTATTTTTGTACCCATAAAACAAACCCTTTTCATTCCCTCTCTCTGTCTTAAGAGTTTGTACTGTTTGATGCCAGTCCTAACAAACTCAGTGTAAGGGAGATTTCTGTAAACCAGACCTGAAAGAAACACGCCACCATCCTTCACATTCTACTGACTGAGTCTTCCACCACTTCTAACTGCAGTGCAGATTGGGAAATGGCATCTAGCCACATTCTAGGGGGAAGAGGAGATGTCTTTGACAAATAACCAGTCAATTTATGTCATGAAAATTTAAAACAAAAAACAAATAGCAGAGCTCGTTGAATAACTCAACAGTAAAGGGAAAATCAAAATGTAAATTTTAAGTTATTTTATAACTATTTTATAATGAAAACATTACAAATAACTACTTGTCTTTGGTTCCTGATTTAGAGGTATGTTATTCTTACATACATTTATTAATGAATTAGCAATAGAAATGGATTAAGCTTCCAACTCTGAAACATCATTAGAAGAGTAAATAGAAAACTAAGAATCAGAGAGCATTAGAGAAACTGATAAAATATTTAAGACTGCAATTAGTCAAAGTAAATAATGATACATTTACAATAATCATTTAATCATTATAATAACATATATAGTAATCATTTATATATGTATGTGTGTATGTAGTTAGTTATACTTATATATGATTATACATATATATGTTTTTGTGTGTGTATATATATAATATAAATTGTATAATTACTTAGTTTAACTAAATAATCTTATACATATTAAACAATCAAGAATTTTATTTCCGGCCGGGCACCGTGGCTGGTGCCTGTAATCCCAGCACTTTGGGAGAACAAGGCAGGTGGATCACTTGAGGTCAGGAGTTCCAGACCAGCCTGGCCAACATGGTAAAACCCCGTCTCTACTAAAAATACAAAAATTAGCCAGGTATGGTGGCAGGTGCCTGTAATCCCAGCTAATTGGGAGGTGTGAGCAGGAGAATTGCTTGAACTGGGGAGGCAGAGGCTGCAGTGAGCCGAGATCACACCACTGCACGCCAGCCTGGGTGACAGAGCAAGACTCCATCTCAAAATATAAACAAAATAAATAAAAATTTATGAATAATTTTATTTCTTATAAAATCCTCTTTTAATCTTAAATTTTTAAATGTAAAATTAAGGTATCTTTGAAGAGGTTTTACAAGGCTTATTCACAGGGGAAAATTGTTCTTTTTACTGGAAATTACAAATAATTCTACTTATAATTTGATACGGCATATTTTTACTGTAAAGTGGGCTATTGGAGAGAATGAAGTCATAGATATGTGTATACCATGCAATCATTACACTTCATTATCTGTAAATAAGTATAGGCACTGGTGCATCTGCAGTCTTAAGTATTAAGCTTTTTTTTTTTTTTTTTTTTTATTAATACAGAGTCTCGCTCTGTCGCCCAGGCTGGAGTGCAGTGGCGCGATCTCGGCTCACTGCAAGCTCCGCCTCCCGGGTTCCGGCCATTCTCCTGCCTCAGCCTCCCGAGTAGCTGGGACTACAGACGCCGCCACCGTGCCCGGCTAATTTTTTGTATTTTTAGTAGAGACGGGGTTTCACCGTTTTAGCCAGGATGGTCTCAATCTCCAGACCTCGTGATCCGCCCGCCTGGGCCTCCCAAAGTGCTGGGATTACAGGCGTGAGCCACCGCGCCCGGCAAGTATTAAGCTTTTACAAAGACATTCAGAAAATAATTGTTAACATTTAGCAATTGGATTAAGGAAAAAAGTCCACTTATCTTTGATGGTGAATTATTTTCTTACAAAATGATAAAGTGGTTAACGTAATTTCTGAATAATAACATCAGGATATATTCCTTCTCTACTTCAATTTATCATTTTCTAGTAATCTTCATATATTGTTTTGAAGATTAGGAATGTGCATATCTGAATATGGTTGGGTTAGAAATATAAAGCATAATTCAGAGGCCCAACTGTCCTTCAAATGCACTGATTTGTGGTATTATTTAAAAGTGATCCAAATTCCTAATGGTGCATATGTAGAGTTACAATACTGAGGATAAATATATATTAAATCCTGTAAATGCCTGTTAGTTCTTACCTTACCTGAGAACTCCAAGGCTGTGGTACTTAAATATTTGCACAGGTTTGCTATATTCCATTGCTTAGATTTTTTCTAACTTAATAGTTCTTCTCAGTACTTAAGACTGCTAAGTAACCTATAAATTTCTTAAAACCTTCATACTCAGAATTATTCTCCTTTCATTCTATCTTATTCTTATGAGTACCTTCAGTGATCAAGTAACTATCCATATTCTGATAATTCTAGTATTTATATAATTAATGTGCGTACCATATTTACTCTACATTGGATACTCCTTTCAGTGCTTTATATCTATTCAATCATAATTGTTGTAATAAAATTTAAGGTAAACATTAGTATGTCCTTATTAGACATAAAAATTCTGAGGCAAAGAAGGGCTAAGTCACTTGCGCTATGGATTGTTGGTGTCAGGATATGGTTCCAAGAACCAAATTCATGATTTTGGCCATAGTAGTGTACTTCCCCTCAAGGTCATGCTACTTTCTTGAGCTCCAAATCTGTACATTCAGGTGTTTACCAGGAATCTATTTTCAAGAGTCTATCAAATGTCTGTCAAAATGAGCATGTCAATATGTTCTCCCTCTCCTCTCCAAAAAAAAGTAAGTAATAAAATTCTGTACTTCTGTAGTTATTAATTAAGGCAAGAGTCATGAATCATAGGCTCTTTTGTTTTCACTCTCTCCCAGCAAAGTTTCTGAGATAAACTTTAAGGATTTCTCCAATCAATCATCTCTATTCTATTTTATTAAACTGTCAGCACTACCTCTATATAAACCAAAGGCATTTCTCTTTGATGGGGGAGGAAGACTTTTTTCCTTTTTAAAGTTTGCATTTTATTGCATCAACAGAGCCATTTTTATATGAATATTTTACTTTCTTTTCCATTTTATGCAGTTAATTTCACCAACCTTTTATGTCTTTTACATTTTGTATCATAATATCCCTTTCTGCCCAAAGGTGATAATTTTTAAAAACATTCCTGGTTTTGATCTAATACTTTTATAACTTATAGATCTAATACTTTATGCTTAAATTGAAAAGGTTGAAATTTTACAGTCACCACAGTGAGCATATATCCTATCTTGAACACCCTATATAATATAGGCCACTGCACGCCATGCCCTCGTATTTTACTTTCTTGTACTATTGCAGCTTAGGTTCCTTGAAAGCAAGCTGTCATAGGAAGTTTGGCACAAAAGGAAAGAGAAGGAAGCAGGTTTGGGCAGAGTGAGGTTGAGTTGTGATGCAGTCTTAAAGGAAATTTCAGTCAACATTGTGGGGAATTTTGAGGAACAATTAACACTTTGGAAACATAACTGCCGGTGACAGTGCTTGGCTTTTAACCTACACCCATTGTGTGACCTGAAATAGAAGCTCCTCAGCCCAGTTCATCCCTGAAGGAGCTGAGAGTTGTCTGTCCACAGCACTGCCAGTAGGTGGGGTCATAAGTTTTTATTCCTCAAATGAAATCTGGGCAGCACACTAGCGTCCTCATGGTCTGTTCCTAGTGCTGTCTAGTGCTGTTTTTGTGTAAATCTCAAGAGCAGCCCCTCTAAATCTGATGAGCCTTTCTTCTTGCAGGAAATTTAAAGTGTTCGTGGGAAAAAGTAATGCTGTTACTGCTGCACACTCTAGGGGAAACAGCTGATATTTATCATCTCATTTCCTCTGCTATCAAGTCTAATTTTTCTCCAACCACAGCTACCACTTTTGCTTTTTCTTGGTTGCTTACCTGGAGATGTGACCCAGATTCCCACCTTGAGAGTTCTGAGTCCTTGGCTACAGGTATTTCTTAGGTCAAAGAGGATGTTTATTTATTATTAAAATTGAATAAGGAGTTGGTAGCCAAGTAGCACCCAAGTGAATTGCTTTATGCCAACTATATTCATTCTAGTACCTATTGTTTAAAAACATCAATATTTCCTCCTAAATAGCATGGTCAATTACCCCTGCCAATACAGTGACCACTCTTCTTGCTTGGTCATCCCTTTCCATCAAGATTATGAAGTGGTCAGGAAGGATTTTTAGCTTTTATTTCAATAGATATTTTACTGTGTTTCCTACTGGAAGCATTTTCTACTAGGAAATAAGCATCTTTGCTCATAGAGCACAATGTTGGAATGAAAGAAAACACAAAATCTCCAAGCATGCTATAGCAAGTGATGGTAAACTAGGCTTCTCCCACTTCTATCTTTGTTTCCCAGATCCATGTAGTCTACATTTTGACACAACACCATGTAAAGGTACACAATTTAAAGTATATACCATATTTTTCAAGATGACACTTCAATCAAAGTATTTCTTCCAAGCTGTCACTTTAGATGTGCATTTAAAAGGCAGTTCTAACACTATGAGTGTGGTCGCTTCTGGGGTTGCAGTTTGTAATATGACTAGTGAATCCCATTTTTCTTGGGTGCATATCCATCTTTCCTCTGTTGGAGAGTGGACACTTTGTCTTACAGTGAATGCTATGTGGGTTCCCAATTACCAAGTCTAATTTAACTGCTGTCATCACTGAGTGTCCACTATCAAGAATTTAGTTTTGATCTTGATCGATGGTAAGTTAGAGAATCAGTGATGACAACAGCTAAAGCAGACTTCATAAGTGGACACCAAGAATTTCCATCATTACTACCACCGTATCTACTTCATTCATATGCCCATTGTCTCACAACTGGGACAGCCGATGACAGATGTGGGGTGCTGACAAGTGGCCAAGTTATTTTTATCTATCTGGTTGTTCAGTGCTTCTTTCATGATGAATGCTTTCTACTAAGCATTAACATTAAATGGAAAGATCTTCCAACATCCTGTTTGTTACCATATATCAAGCTAACTACCTCTGGCTGAAACCTCCTTTTACCCAGTTTTCCAATTATTCTCCTTCCAGGTTCTCTGGTCAAGATATTTTCCACCGCCTATGAATTCATACAAAGAGTAAACTAAAGTCATTTCTATTTCTAAACAAAGTGCACCAGATACACTACCTTGATCTCTGTCCACTGGAAAAATGTTCCCTCAACTCTGCCTTTAGTGGTTACCTCTGAGCGAGCCTCTTGTACAGCTATCATCCATTTTTCCACTTGCAGCCACATTCCAAAATGATAGGCTCATGTATGAGTTGCAATTTTATTTCTCCTCTGTCAGCTAGTCCTAGAGATCCCTTAGCTTCCTGGATGACTGATGAGAAAAGGCACTGACTCAAGAGTGGTGTGTGGTATATTGCCCTGGGCTATGTCCCTTGCAGTGTGTATGTGTTCTACAGTCCTCATCATGATCAGACGTGGATATGCCATTCCCCTCTTACATTAGATTGTGACTGATCCAACAAACCTTATGACTGGGTGGGTCAGACAGAATGTGGCTCATCCTAGATATCTGGCTTTGGGGATTCTGTGTCTCATGATCAGGAGCTCCATCTCTAGCCAGTCCCAGTAACACACCAGGAGTTGTTTTTCAAAAGGTTCATAAATCTCTGCTTCAGATGGCATGAGTTTGCTCCACAAAATTAGGGGTGTACATTGTAATTCTCCTATTGAGACATGGCATAACTTACAGAATCTCTCTCTTTCTACGACTGGTATCTGTCATAGGATTGGGCCTGCTGGGAAATATGGCATAAACTGCAGGACTGGCACTATAGAATAGACTGCTGCACGACACTGTAATCTGCTAGCCATTAAACAAACTTGCTAGCCTTTTGTTTCACCAACTCTATGGCATAGAGAAGCAGTATAAAGTCCAGAACATGCTTTCTTCAGAAGCCAAAAGGGACTGACAGATGGTGCCCCTTCTTCATGGTTTCATGGTGGAAGGCACAAAATTTATATATATATGTGTGTGTGTGTGTGCGTGCGTGCACGCATGTGTATGACAGCACTTCCCTTCCTAATTCATATATAATGTATACATTATATGCATTATATATTATACATATACTTATATATAATATAAATATATATTATGTAATATAAACTATATATTTTAATGTATAACTAATATAATACATTTATATTATATCTTATATAAATAATACTTTTACATTATATATTATAAATATTAATTTATTTAATATTTTATTAATTATTTAATTATTAATTTATTTAATAATTTATTTAATATTAATTTATTAAATATTAAGTGCTGCTATGGCTTAGGCAAGTGGATTTCTAAAATTTTGATGCTCTAGTGAGACTGAGTTTTCATGGGGTTTCTAATGAAGTTTATATCCTACCATCAGAAAATGCTTGTTTCACTAAGGCCACAATGTGCTAGTCACTTCTTGCTTACCTGATTTGATTAGTATGAGATAATCAAAATAATAGACCAGAGTGATTCTCTGTGGGATGTACAGATGGTCTAGAGCTCATGAGTTTATATTATGATGGGGTGGCAAAGTTAACCTCCTCTGGGGCAAAACTTTAAGGATATATTATTGTCATTTCTATATGAAAGTGAAATGTATCTAAATTTATATTCTTATAGAAGTTAAAAAGGACACATTCGCCAGATGAATGGCTGTATACCGTGCACCTGAAATTTTGTTTATATGCTTCAGAAAAGATACTGCATTTGATACAGTGGCTACAGTTAGGGCTATTATTTGGTTAAGTTGACAAGAGTCCACTCACATCTTCTACAATCTGTCTGATCCTTTCAGAGTTCTGATTGGAGAATTAAATTAAAATAGACTGATTATTTAGTTATGCACCTTTTAGAGTTGAATTATGTATACTTTTTAAAAATTCCTTCCTGGGATATGGTGTTTTTGACTTATTTTGCAGAGGGGGTGAGATTTCAGAGGCTATACCCTTTTTTCCTTACCGTAGAAGCTTTTACTCCACAGGAAAAGGATATTACACAGCCTAGGAACTATGCCAAACATCTACTTGTCTATTTCAGTTTGGAGGATCAGGGAGTAACTACTAGAGAGTAGGCCCATCACGAAGTTAGCATGGCTCTGGACTCCTATATTAGTCAGTTTTCACATTGCTATAAAAAACTACCTGAGACAGGGCAGTTTATAAAGAAAAGAGGTTTAGTTGACTCACAGTCTCACTTGGCTTGGGAGACCTCAGAAAACTTATAATCATGGTGGAAGGAGGAGGGGAAGCAAGGCACACCTTACATGGTGGCAAAGGACAGAGAATAAGGAGGGAAGTGCCACACTTTTAAATCATCTGATCCCATGAGAATTCACTCACCATCATGAAAAGAGTGAGGGGGAAATTCGTCCCCATGATCCAATCACCTCCCATCAGGTCCCTTCCCCAATACGTAGGAATTACAATTCAACATGAGATTTGAGTGGGGACACAGAGTCATACCACATCAAGTCCATTTATTATTTTCCTATGTATGCCCCCAGTATTTGGGGAGGGAGCATGATGATGACACTTGGAGTCTCTGCTGTTGTTGTCAACTCTAAACATGTGTTCAAGAGTCTTCAAAATGTTTGAGTATTTCTGTTTTCCCAGTGCATAGCTAACTAAGAAAATGTCCAGAGATCCCTTTGAAGAATGTCTGAATAAATCATCATCACATACAATTGATGTGGTACTTCAGTTTCCTTCATTCTGGGCCTAGTTTTGCTTTCAGTCAGTAGGTCCTGGTTTGAAAACTGGAACAGGTCTGAAAACTGGGAAGGGAACTGCAACTTTATATTGGGATAATTGCTCTCCTCATGCTCAATTTTGTTTTAATGTTAAAGATTGAGGAGCCCATCTATATTGCCCCCCACAAAGAACTATCTTGTATTTTTATCTTTATCACATCTACAGTTGACTCCTGGCATGTCTGCAGATCTTTCCCACTCATAGGTAATTGTGTTCACTGGGAGTTGGATGTTCCCTGTCACTCCAGGCCTCTACTTTTGGAGGTAGACAATCATCCCTATTGCTAACAACCATAAACAGAATCTCCTAACATCAGCCCTTGTGACAGAGCAGAACCATTCGCTTTTCCAGCATATTCCTTATGTCTTTGTCGGACAATGTGTTATTTGGCCTTACATATTATATTCACTTTAATATGCCTACTTCTCTCAGCCTTTAACCTCATCTTTCACCATGTGCCATGACAATTCTTGTATTTCTACATCTTGGATATGGGCCATCATTTTGCCTTCCTCTAGGAATTATCCTATGCTGTGTTTCCATAATCTCCTGTGTTTCTTGCCAGTTTGTTAAATTCTGTATCTTGGGAGAGTTCATCAGATTAATAACTCTCCTTTATGTTTTTTCATATCTTTGTCTTCTTGATCACATACCTTCTGATATAATATTTTCTTACTTAAAAGCTTTTATCCATCAGACCGTAGTGAAGGATTTTAAGTAAATTTTTGAAAAATTAAGTTAAAAGTTTTTACTGACTAGTTGAGCATAAATATACCAGATTCCAAAAATGTTTACATTGTTCAAAAATTTATCTCTAGTTTGGGTTTATTTCTCAACAAGTGATCATACTTTGTACTCCACATAATATTTAATACAAACTATCTATAATATGCAAGACCTTCTGTACTATGAATTTCCAGGCCCAGTGATTACTCTCTCTTTCTCAGTTGTCCCAAACATGCAACCTGTATCCGACTTATCCGGAGCTATTTACATTTCCCAAGTGCATTGTGCCTGCTTATGCTTCTTTATGTGCAAATTGATTTTCTGTACCCTGCCTGGAAAACACATGCTACCATCCGATTTTTCATTAACTCATATTCAAACTTCAAATCAAAGCTTCTATCTCTTTTACACTTTTTCCTGAAAATATTCTCTCACCTCTGTAGACTGTCATTGTCTGTCCAGTGTGATTCAAAACCACCTTCTTTTTTTTTTTTTTTTTTTTTGAGACGGAGTCTCGCTCTGTCACCCAGGCTGGAGTACAGTGGCCGGATCTCAGCTCACTGCAAGCTCCGCCTCCCGGGTTTACGCCATTCTCCTGCCTCAGCCTCCCGAGTAGCTGGGACTACAGGCGCCCGCCACCACGCCCGGCTAATTTTTTGTATTTTTAGTAGAGACGGGGTTTCACCGTGTTAGCCCGGATGGTCTTGATATCCTGACCTCGTGATCCGCCCGTCTCGGCCTCCCAAAGTGCTGGGATTACAGGCTTGAGCCACCGCGCCCGGCCTAAACCACCTTCTTGAATAGGTTGCTTGTCACTATTTTCTGTCTCTCTCTCTTTACTGGTGTTTCACAAAAAATTGATCTACAGACATTTAAGAATTTATGACAAAGTTATTATTGTTTTGCAGAGAAAGAAATACATTAGAAGCAACTTAAGTAGTTTTTCATAAAGCCACATTTGGAGATAAAATGCACTATTATTCATTCTCAACTAATTTATTTCTCAATTTTGTTATTATTAAAATGCTTTTTTTCTTTATCAAGTAATCATGATAGGTGTCATTGTTCTTTTCTTCCTTTTTTCCTTCTTTTTTTTTCCTTTCAAAGTCTTAACATGTCATAATAAAAGTTTGTAACATTATATAGGTCCCATTTTTTAAAAACATTTCTGTTGCACAGGACTCTGAAGTGTGTGTGTGTGTTACAATGTTATCACTATTTCCCTAGTACCATGATCAGTGCCCAGAACACTTAGTTAGTGACAACGTATGTCAGATAAACGAGGGATTACACCCTTAGATATGCCAAACCAATTATAATTTAAGAATGTAACTGGAAAGAGAATGGAATAACTACACATACTTCCAGCACTCAGGGGCAGGAATACAGCCCGGTTGTAGGCTAAGTAGGTTTATGTGCCTAAGCATTTTAATGATCCTCTAATCTCTTGTCCAGTGATTTCATTGCTTGCTTTGCTCAGCACCATAGTGAAACCAATGCACCCATAATTAATACTCCTTGTTTTTGGACCAGCCTAATATATTCAGCGCTGCACCGCTGCTGATCTGCTTATAAACTACTGAGTTATATGAGCATTTTTTGACTTCAATCCAGCACATAATTAAGGCCCACCTCAAAACCTCCAGGAAAAGTAATAATTACGGGAAAAGGGCAGTGGAATGTTTTAGATCCAACATGCCAGTTCAAACTTAGCAGCAGATTATAACAGCAACAAATTGTGACTTTTTGGTAGCACCTGTAAAGTGGTGCCTAAAGATTGTCCTCTAATTGCTTCACTTATTGGCAGTTGGGTGAGAAACAGCGAATACAGAGCAGATAAAGTGATTAAATTACCTTTCTTTCCTTAAATAGCTATTTTCTGTGCTGCATTTGACTCCACCTACTGGAGTCCATCTATATGTCTATAAAAATAAGAAACCAAATTCTTTGGGAAAGTATAGAAAAAATGTGCAGACACCATCAATCACGAAATAGAGTGAACTCATTACCTATCCTGCACCCCCGCTGAAGCAAGGTGAAAATTCAATTTTAAAGAAAGCTAACACTTTTATTCTATCTTTAAGCAATTTCTTACCTGGCAGATCGGTAACTCTCTCTTTACTGTATTTCTTGAGGTGCAAATTAATTTTTGGTTCAGGTAGTAACTCATCTTTGTGTAAGGAAATTGTAAGAGTAAGGGCTGACTGATCTCAGGAAAGCAATCGAATTGAACATAAATATACTGCATTCCAAAAATATTTGCATTGTTCAAAAATTTATCTCTAGCTCTAGAATTTTTCCCAACAGGGTGATCATACTTTGTTTCCCCACAACGTATTTCAATCCATGTATGTATTTATTTTTGGATATCAACAGGACAAAAATATATAAATATTTTATGCACTACTCTAATTGCAAAGGCAACTGGCTAATGCAATTCTGAATTAAGCAAAATAAATATTTTATTTATACTACAATAAATTTGTGCTCCACATATTTTTCTGGTGTAATAAGAAAAAGCATTTAATATCTATTCTTAATTTTGGATATGTTTAATATGTATAATTTTACGTATAACTTTGAAAAAGATATTTTCAGGATAATTTCAAAGAAAACACTTACCCCTTTATTCTGGGGTGAGATTTTGTGTGTATTTGTTGGTTGGACACTTTCCAGAATTGAGTATTAGCAACTAAGTAATGTTAGATATTTTAAAGTTAAACAGAAAATAATGTTTTTGTATTGTGAATTTAGAGTTATCAATATCTATTAAATATTTAGTTTGGTTAATATGAGAAAGGCCAAAAGCGAGAAATCAGATTTTTTTCAAAGCTTTGAATATTGATTTAAAAAAGATCAAGTGGAATGAAGTCAAACCTATATTTGAATGCCCCACCCTAAAGAGACCTTCTCACCATGATAACGCTTCTTAGGGAAATGTCTGTATTTACAAAAACAAAAGCAAAAACAAACAAACAAACGTATATTGACATTTTCAAGTTAGATGAAATGCCCCATCTTATGTGAGGGATGCGTTTGTTATGAGTAAATTTTAAGTTGATAAAGGTCACTCACCTACTTGAAACCTTTATTTTTCTTCATTTACACTACAATAAAAGTTGAACCCCGAAGTGCTGCTTACATGATTTAATCTCACATACATTCCTTTCTCACCATCCATCACCACACTAAACACTCCATGGTCACTAACTCCAGCCCCCTTGGCCTTCTGGCAGTTGCTCAGGGCTGTTCAAAGCTAGACTCTGGCTGGTGAACTCTTCATTAGTTCCTCTTCTGGGTATCCCCAAGTCATTTCTTCTCCTCTTGGTCTAAACGTCACCTCCACAGAGAAATAATTTTTGCTAAGACCATTGCTTTCAATTATTTTCTACTATTGTTTTCTCAAAACCATCCATTCTTCTTCATAGAACTTACTATAACTTGCACTGATAATTTATGCATTTATTTGTGTGGTGTCTGTCTCCTGCATTCACTCTCTTCTGTGATAGAAAGCCTCATATCCATTGATTTTACATTATATATGAAAAACCGAACACACAATAGTTGCTCCTTAAATATTTATCAAATACAAGTTAAAACATGTTGTTATTGATATTATGAATAACATATATCATAAAAATAACAGAAGTTTTATGTATTTTCTTAATTGGTATTTATCAATTGCCACACATGGAGTGCTGCATACTCTCCCCAAATGTTGCACTGAAATTTCAAGCAACCACGTAAAACTTAGTTTTGTAACAATGAGTATAAGTAGTAGTATGGCAGGATCTTTAAATGAAAACAGCATGGTTGTAAGCTATAATGATGTACTGGCTTGGGTGAATAAAAAGCAACATTAAGATACCACTAAGGAATAAGATCATCACTGGAACATAGATGAATTGTGTGTTTTCAATCTATGAGGGTGTAACCAAAGTAGTAAAGGAATCTACTCTAATACTGGCAAAAAGTAAATATTGACAATAATCATGAATGCCGTTAGAGAAAATGTAAGAATTTAGTTGTGATTATGTTATGATTGATCATGCTTATTCACAAAGTACTGTTTTAATTTTTTAATCCTTAGAAATGTGTTGTACAATAATTTAGTATCTTACATATGCTTTAAAAATAGAATGGAAAAAATCATTGTCTAATATGATCTGTGTGCTTTCATTAAACAAGTATTCTGAGCTTCGCTGGTCTGATAAATGTTATTGGTATGTGATTTATTTTACTCTTCCAGAATCCTTCCATAAATATTAATCAAAATGAGGGCATAAAGCCTCAGGCATGAAAATTATAAATAGATAGGAGAATATACCACTTTGTCTTGTTTCCCCTAAATTGAAGTATGGAAATAATATTCATTTATTAATCATTTCTGTTAAGAATGAAATTATTTTGTTCGATGTCTTCTTAAACTTTATGTTGATCCTCCCAAGAATGCTGAAGTAACAGTAGATTCACTTTACAAATGGCAAACTAACTTAAATAAAGGTTAATAAGATTAAGAAATTTTTATAAAAGTTTTATCTATTAGAACTAGAGTGGAAAATCTTGGTTGTCTGACTACAAGCTAAGACATTTTGCCTTTTCCTTTAAACAGGTAAGTTTCACTTCATAATCTTCTAATTATTATGTTAATTTTTTTTTTTTTTTTTTTTTTTTTTGGAGACCGTGTCTCACTCTGTCTCCAGGCTGGAGTCCAGTGGCACGATCTCAGCTCACTGCAACCTCTGCCTCCTGGGTTCAAACAATTCTTCTGCCTCAGCCTCCAGAGTAGCTGGGACTACAGGCGTGCGCCACCACACCCAGCTAATTTTTGTATTTTTAGTAGAGACAGGGTTTCACCATGTTGGCCAGATGGTCTAAACCTCTTGACCTCGTGATCTGTCCGCCTCGGCCTCCCAAAGTGCTGGGATTACAGGCGTGAGCCACGGTGCCCAGCCTATGATGTTAATAATTAATGTTAACAATTAATGTTCATTATTTTACGTTCTTTCCTCCAAATATCAATGTTCTTTACACATATGCTTCTTAAATATTACTAAATTGATGAATAGTTATGCAAAGTAATTTCTATTGATCGCTTGTGAAGGCGGCACACATGCGAACATAAAAAGAAAATTTATTCAGAAATATTTTGAAAATGTCACAAATCATTAGCATATGATTCATCTGTTATTTGCTGAGGGATTCTCACAATAGCCTTAAGACAACTGGATCAGTCATGTCCTTTACACACATAAAGAAAGTGAAACTCAAAATAGTTAACTAAATGTATTTTAAGCATATATAGCAAAAATAAGATTAAAAAATACATATATTTTCTTTTAGTAGAGCCCAAGTCAAATCTATGTCAAAACTCAAAATAGTCCTTAAAGCAAAATTTGAACCAGTCCCTATGAATTAATGAGATAAATGTACTACATTACTCCTGGCTACCAGATGGTCACAGAAAAGTTCCTAAAACATGAATAAACCTAAAAAAAATGTAAATTATTTTATGGATAAAGTGGAAAAACTTATGAAGAGGAATTTTTGTTTCCGCAAAGACCTTGAATCTTGAATGCCTGCCAAATGTAAAGCTAACAGTAAAGACCACTGCAATGATAAAGGTATCTTTTATGTTTTCTAGGATGATTCTTGCAGCAATCCTGTATTACTTCCACAGTCTCTCAATATAGGACAGAAATACCAAATGAATAGAATAGTGGCAAATTAAGCATTAGGGGAGAATATAATTTAGAGGCAATCTGGTGTTTCTCTCAATAGAACTATGCTTTTGGAACAATGATTTTGTTAGTCATTTACCCAAATTGATTAAAACAAAAAAACACGATTTATCATCCTTTTATTATATTTCAGAAGCAAAGAAACATCTTTTCACCCAATTTCTACTGTGGCTTCATAAATGCTGAGTTAATTTTTATGTTTGCATTGCATATTTGAGATATCTAATTCAGAATTTTTCTCCCAGCTTCTTAGTTGCTAAATGCAGTATTAAACCCCTCACGAAGCAATTCAACAAATTGCTCATAGTTTGATGCCCCCATATCTCCAAATCTCTAGGCATATACCCTACTTATGCAGTGCTATTAAGAAATTTACTCCTTCCTCACTACAGTTTTACTATTGAAATGTTTCATTGTAGGCTGTAACTTCAGGAAAAGAAATTGTTTTTTGCATAAGCTAGCTGGGAAAAACTTCCACTATAGACTTCAGAGTTTACTTTCCATTGAAATAAATAGCTTTCAGATTCCAAAAGGTCTTAGATCTCTCTGTTCTTCATTGTGGATGGAAACTCTCAATATTACCTATATAAATTAGTAAAAACAACAAAAATATCCTATGCAATCAAAGTGAATTGCATGATATTGTAAAAGTGAATTCTATTTTCAATATAATATCAAGAATTCTAGAGAATTTTATTAAATTAATATGTTTTAGGCTATATTCTATATATTACTAATTACACACTTAGAAAATTTTTTGATTAGAACTGAAAGATTGAAAGAGATAGTGATTTAAGACATTTTTGTGTTGCTATAAAAAAATACCTGAGGCTGAGAAATTTATAAAGAAATGAGGTTTCATTGGCTTGCTGTTCTGCAGACTGTAAAGGAGGTATGGTGCTGGCATCTTCTGAGCTTCTGGTGAGGCCACAGGGAGGTTATTGTCATGGCAGAAAGTGAAGCAGGAGCAGGCACCTCACATGGTGAGATCAGGAGCATGGGATGAATGTTGGTGACCTACCATTTTAAACAACCAGGTCTTGCAAATACTCACTCACCACCATGAGGACAGCACCAAGACATTCATGAGGGATATACCCCCGACCCAAACACCTTCAACCAGCCCCCACCTCCAACATCAGAGATTACATTTCTACATGAGATTTGGAGGGGACAAACATCTAAACTATATTAATGGAGTAAGATGCGTTAAATAGTATAAACCAAGAGCTCAGGATTAGCAATCATATAGTTGTTCTACTCTCTTTTTTATACAATCTGCAAATGCACAAACACACACACACATATACACACACATAGCCATAAACATAAGTACACACATACACATGCCTATATACACCAAAGGGCTTTCAGCAAAACAAATGTTTATTCATTTAGGTTAGGCTTTGTAAAATTTTGTCCAGGCTTCATTCAATTATTCAAAAGCTATTTGATATTGCCAACCTTTACAAAGTTCTAGAAGTTTAGTTAAATGTTAAAAAATCTTGAATAAATGACTCCATTTGCCCACATCAGATAAGAAATTCATAGGTTAATTGATTAATATAAACCAAAATGATATAAACAGGCATATTTTCCTGAATCATTGAGTTCCTCATCTATGAAAAAGGATGGATATTCATCTCATAGAATGCTGTGAGAATTAAATCAATGTGCTTATGCAAAACGTTTGAATGATGGACACGCAGGCAGGTATTGCTAATATAGTATTATAAAGATATTTTTTGTAAGCTGAGGTAAGGACAATATTTTGAATCTATCGACCTTCAGTGCCTAAATTAATGTTTGACCATGTCAACCAATATGAGTTACTTTGGGGGTGAGATCATTTAATTTTTGACTCACATATTTGAGAACAGTGTGACAATTGATAATAACTGCATGATATTATCCTAGGAAGCATTGTAAGGTGTTGTGGCATATATTCCTACTTACCTATTCATCTTTATTGACCAAATTCTGATTTTGTTCTGTGTGGCACTGTTCTCAAAAAAGAAAAAAATCTGAATTATCAGCCTCTCTTGCTGCTATGGATACCCTTGGGATAGATTACTTGTGGACAGAAATTTTCTGGGGAGCACTAGCAGAGAATTTGCTTTTCCGATACAGGCATTTTCTCCTTCACCCACCAGTTTTCCTTCCTTCAGTCTGCAAAGTAGACATGGCTAGAGTTAGGCCAGCCATTGTTCTCTGAGAAAGTGAGAAAGTAGCATACGTCAGAAAAGGCCAAATGCTATAAATGTTGGAGCAGAAAGATATAAAGGCTATCAGAACACTGGTGCTAACAAGCAGCCCACACCAGACCTGTGCCCTATGCCTTACTATGTGAGTAAAAAGTAACCAATTTTAATTAAGCCATTTAAAACTGGATTTTCCTTACAGGAACAAAATAGAATCCTTATTAACAGAGGTTCTTTTGCTCCTATAAACTTTCCTTGCGTTGTTCCTAACACTCAGAAGCTATATTTAAAATAATAATGTTGCAACTGAAGTTATTTTGTCTCCCAAATAATATTTAAATTATGGTCACTAAAATTTTGTATTTAACAATCAATATTTGTTCATCTGTTTTGTCATAGAAAAGAAATCTATGCTGAGCACTGAAATTGATCTTCCAAAATAAAGCCTTCCAGACAAGATAGATACTGAGAGTTAATTAATAGCATCATATTTAATAGATGATAGGACCCAAGATACTTCTGGTACATTGAAATAATTCTCTGGATTGTTTTTTCCTGTGAATTCACCTGTTTTCAACTCTGTGTCCACTTACTGTTTGTGAAGCAGTTCTCCAACCTTTGCAACACTTGATCTTCCCACATTCCTGTTACAATAATAATATATAAATCTTATTATAATCACTTTTTTTATAGTGCCAAAGCAAAAGTTACACCAAAGTCAAGCAGGAAAGATTTTTACTAAAGGCTGTTGCAATAGGGGAGAGAATCTAGAACTCAGTCTGGTTCAATATTGAAGAAATAAAAGGTTGTAGAGTTTTTTGTTGTTTTAATTATACTTTAAGTTCTAGAGTGCATGTGCACAAGGTGCAGGTTTGTTACATATGTATACATGTGCCATGTTGGCGTGCTGCAACCATTAAATCATCATTTACATTAGGTATATCTCCTAATGCTATCCCTCCCCCCCCCTCACCCGACAACAGGTGATGTTCCCCTTCCTGTGTCCAAGTGTTCTCTTGTTCAATTCCCACCTATGAGTGAGAACATGCAGTGTTTGGTTTTCTGTCCTTGGCGATAGTTTGCTGAGAATGATGGTTTCCAGCTTTATCCATGTCCCTACAAAAGACATGAACTCATCCTTTTTTATGGCTGCATAGTATTCCATGGTGTATATGTGCCACATTTTCTTAATCCAGTCTACTATTGATGGACATTTGGGTTGGTTCCAAGTCTTTGCTATTGTGAATAGTGCCACAATAAACATATGTGTGCATGTGTCTTTATAGCAGCATGATTTATAATCTTTTGGGTATATACCCAGTAATGGGATGGCTGGATCAAATGGTATTTCTAGTTCTAGATCCTTGAGGAATTGCCACACTGTCTTCCACAATGGTTGAACTAGTTTACAGTCCCACCAACAGTGTAAAAGTGTTCCTATTTCTGCACGTTCTCTCCAGCACCTGTTGTTTCCTGACTTTTCAATGATCGTCATTCTAACTGGTGTGAGATGGTACCTCATTGTGGTTTTGATTTGCATTTCTCTAATGACCGGTGACGATGAGCATTTTTTCATGTGTCTGTTGGCTGTATAAATGTCTTCTTTTGAGAAGTGTCTGTTCATATCCTTCACCCACTTTTTGACAGGATTGTTTGTTTGTTTTTCTTGTGAATTTGTTTGAGTTCTTTGTAGATTCTGGATATTAACCCTTTGTCAGATGAGTAGATTGCAAAAATTTTCTCCCATTCTGTAGGTTGCCTGTTCACTCTGATGGTAGTTTATTTTGCTGTGCAGAAGCTGTTTAGTTTAATTAGATCCCATTTGTCAATTTTGGCTTTTGTTGCCATTGCTTTTGGTGTTTTAGACATGAAGTCATTGCCCATGCCTGTGTCCTGAATGGTATTGCCTAGGTTTTCTTCTAGGGTTTTCATGGTTTGAGGTCTAACGTTTAAGTCTTTAATCCATCTTGAATTAATTTTTGTATAAGGTGTAAGGAAGGAATCCATTTCAGTTTTCTACATATGGCTAGCCAGTTTTCCCAGCATCATTTATTAAATAGGGAATCCTTTCCCCACACATCTACAACCATCTGATCTTCGACAAACCTGACAAAAAGTTGTAGAGTTTTTAAGAGCTGGGGTCAGAGAGATCATAGACTGTCTGTGTTTGCTCACTGGCTTTCCCCAGAGGAAAAGTAAACTCTCCTATCTTCATGACAAGAGGTAGTTTTACAACTTGTAGCAGGACTCCAGCTGAAGTTAGGCTCTACCCTCCCACAGAAACTGGGACTTAGGGGGCCTATTTCCTTGATAATTACATTCCAAAAGGATGATTCCCAGGTACATGAGAAAGATATTTCTGGATATCAAAATTGGCAAGAAGCTTTAAAGATTTACATATCAAAAGAGAAGGGATTTTACAATTACAAGTTCTCTAAAGTAAATGCTCTTAAGAAAAAGGAGGTCAGGGTCCTAGAGTCATAGGAAGCCTGTCTAAAGTTTAGTCAACCTGAGAGGAATGTTAAGGTCTTCTTGGTCAATGAAAGAAGGAGATAAGTTTTGAACTTTTCTTCTTTTTCTTTTTTTCCACACAATCAGAAACAGTAAGTTAGGGTTGAAACACAGGTCTTTAGAAGCTGTAATCCATCCTAGGTCAACTTTTCTGCCTGCCTTTCTTCTTTCTATTTCCCCTCCTGCTTTGCTCTACTAATTCTGCATTTTCTTATTCATTTTATTTTATGATATAATTTCTCTTTCTAGAAATATGTTTTAATTTTTAAAACAAAATAAAATTTTCCAGTGATTCCCAAGTTAATTAATAACCACTAGTAATATACTGGTATGTATATTTCCAGAATTTTTTCAATAAATATATTTATATAAAGGTGCTTATGCTTGTGTACGCATATAGCTATAAAATATACCAATATACTGTATAAGTTATACATGTATAAATGTATAGTGATCAACCTGTATAAAAAGTTCACATATTAAGCTTGATGAATTACTTTTACCCCTTTCCCAGTATTGATAAAATCTTAAAACCTTAAAATGAACTATAATTTATAACCTTTTCAATGTTTTATTTTAATGCTTGCATACATGAGAGCTTTACATGTATTTTAAACTTCACAATATATTATAATGAATTACTATGTTTTACTGTCAATACTAATTTATCGTGGCTCACATATTTACCTTTCCAGAGGTCCTGTCTATATTTCTATGTTTCCAAATGGATTAATTTTTCTTCTTTTTAAAGATTCGTTTAGTGAAGGAATGTTGAAAACAAATTTCCATAGCTTTTGTTCATTTGAAATATCTTTTTTTTTAGTTTTACTTTTGAAACTGATGTGTGGAGATATTTTATTTCAGCAATTTAAATATGCTGCTCTTAACTTCTGAATTTCCTTGTTTCTATAGGAAAGTCCTTTGTTAGATTTAGTGTTGCTCCCTTAGAAAGAACTTGTCTTTTCTTACTCTGGTTTATTTTAGAGTACATTATTATTATTATCATTATCATTATCATTATTATTATTATATTTGAAGCAGCATCTCACTCTGTCACTCAGGCTGGAGCTCAGTGATGCAATCTCAGCTCACTGCAACTTCCACCTCCTGGGTTCAAGAAAGAGATTTTTGTGTCGCAGCCGCTGAGTAGCTGGGATTACAGGCATTTGCCACCAGGCCCAGCTAATTTTTGTATTTTTAGTAGAGACGGCGTTTCACCATGTTGGCCAGGCTGGTCTTGAATTCCTGGCCTCAAGTGGTTGGCCCGCCACAGTCTGGGATTACAGGAGTGAGTCACTGAGCCCGGCCTAGAGTATATTCTTATCTATGTCTTTCAATAGTTTTATTCAGATGTTTCTGCTTGTAGAGTTCCTTGAACTTATCCTTCTTTGGGACATACATTCGCAGAGTTTCTTGAATCTATGATTTATTTTATGAATGTTGCAAAGATTTTAGCCATATATCTATCAATATTCCTTCTGCCTCAATTTTGTTTTTGTCCTCTCCTTCAAGGCCTCCAATTATGCGTATATCAATGCTATTTTCCTTTTTTTCTCATTATTCCTCAGTTTGTTCATTTTTTATTGATTTATCTTTCAGATCACCAGTTTTATGTTTTGTTGTGCCCAGTCTGCTGTTGCAGCTATCCATTCAATTCTTAATTCTGATAGATAGATAGATAGATAAATAGATACATACATACATAAACACACATATTTAAAGTTACATATAAAGTTACATATATATTCTTAATTCTGAGATATATGTGTATATATACACACACACATATTTAAAGTTACATATGTAGTTAGCTTATTTATATATATGTGATATTCTTCTGTCCTAGAATGACTACTTAATTCTTTTATATAAATTGAAATTGTCTGATAAACTTTATCATTAATCTACAATGCCTGTGCTTTTACTCTATTTTTTAAAACTTAATAACCATATTTTAAATGCCTTGCCTTTTAAATTTGAAGTCTGAATTATCTGTTAACTCCTATTCATTGGTAGTTTTCTTGATTATTTGTTACTTGCTCTTATGTCTTTGCGCATCTAGTTTTTTCGTATGTTATTTTAGACATTCACATAGAAAACCATAGGATGGAATTCTGATCACTAAATTAATTATTGAGCTGAGTCATATCTAGGTTTAAGTTTTCTAAGTCTCAGTCTAGTTTAGCTAATTTACGTGCCTAGGGCTTGGCCTTGTTAGAATTTGGGCTGCAAGTATGGTGCGTCTCTACCTCTTCAGCGTTAAAAGATTATGGGAAATTACATTGTGATCTTCAGAGTTTTTAGAATTAGGTGCTTTATTGTAACTCCATATGCAATTATATGACTTGTTAAGTAATTTGAGGAGAGATCAATTGTATTCAAGGTAGTTTTCTTCTCTCTGAGGGGTCCTTTCTTTTTTTGCTTCCTTTATACGTGTTCATCTAAAGTTTCCAGCTACCTGTTAGAATCCTTTATCTTCAGTCTTCTGTGTCATCCTAGAACTCGGAAAGTATTCCTCAGAGATAACTTGCTGTGTATATTATATGCAACATGATGTTAATTAGTCATTCTAGTTCAGTGGTTCTCAGCTATAGTTATGTTGCCCCCAATGGGACAATTAATAATGTCCAAAGATATTTTTGTTTTTCATACTGTGAGTGTAGAATCCAGCATTTGCTAATTAGCATCATACAAGGCACAGAACATCCTGTAAAACAGATAATAAGTAATTATCTGACCCAACTTTTTCCCTGGGTCGAGACTGATTCTTAGCCCTTGTCCATGATAGACAAATACTGAGGGTTGTGGAAGACAGGGGACAGCTGACTATTATCAACTCACGTTGGAATAGTTATCTTTGCTCTAAAATTTTCATGTAGCTAGTCTTCATTGCTTCCATAGCCTTCTGATGCTTTGAAATAGTATTTTATTTCATAACTTCTATCATTTTCTATTCCTGGAGGAAATTCTCTGCAATACCCCAGTGTGCCAAAGGATCATGGCTATCCACCACAATGCCACACAATACAAATGCAATACAGGTTTATTTTGGATAGAACTTGCATAATGGAAGTGAAGTGTATGGAGTTCCCCCCAGATCTCATTGCCTCACAACTTAGGCTAATGAATGATAGTTGCATGTGCCATTGACAAGCATTCTAGTATAGGGTGATCCTGCCATTTCATGGTCTAAATCTTTATATTGATAGGAAGCCAGAAAATCACTCAAACCACTTAAAAATATAAGAATGATTAGAGAAGAGGTGTCAACAGACAAGAGAGCCTCCATCATCTAAGAAGTAGATTAGCCTTTTTCCTGCATTGATCTAACTCAAACCTGGCTGAGCCAGCTGTTGGCAATGTTACCACAATGGGATGGGATAAACTTCAATGATATTATTCTCTTATCAATCTATTCTTTTTCCCTAGATGAATAATTTAAACTGGGTCTATTTTACATCAGTTATAGTGGTTTCTGCAATAATATCTAGGAATGAGATATTAATATGGCCTTGTGCACCTTCTGAGCTCTACATCTTTACTTCTAGAAAGCTGTCAATCTCTGTTTGTATCTGCCATCTGCATTATTGATAGGAAACGTTTTTTAGAAGCAATCTGGGCAATTGTAGGGTTCCCCTGATTAGTTTATCTTCTCTTAAACATCACTGACCTCTATTTTCTGCTGTCCAATGTCTAGAAACCTTTGTTTTATATATTTTTCCTGATTTTGAGTTGATTAAAATGGGAGGATAAATCCATTCCTTATAACTTCATCATGGCCTATAGTGGAAGTGTTTGATCCAAGGTCTTTGAAGCCATAACTCTGTTACCCTTTTTTCACTTAATGTCTTCCTTTTATTTTATTTATAGCTTTTAGGTATTTTAAAATCAATTTAAGTAATTTGTGTTTTTTTTTTAAAGTCTACATTTTTGTGTTGTTCAAACATCTTGAACTAATGTTGACAGAGAATGTCATGACCAGTTACTCTGAGCATGTGTGTGACACAGATGTAATTCAGAAGCCAATTTGATTCATTCCTGTCAGTAATTTGATGCCCAACTTTCACTCACAAAACTTGAAGATGCAATTGGAGGAAAAAAAATCACATGATTATATCAATAGGTTGGGGATAACTATTTGGCAAAGTCGAATCCATTTGTGATAAAAACTCTCAGCAAACTAGGAATGGGGAGAACTTCTTCAACTTGATAAAACACATCTACAAATCACATACACATACTACTGTACATAATGGTGAGAAAGCTGAAGCTTTCTAGCTAAGATCAGAAACAAGACAAGAATGTCTCCTCTCACCACAACATTTCAACATCAATCTGGATATCCTCGCTAACACCATAAGATAAGAAAAGGCAATAAATGTATACAGATTTAAAAATGTATACAGAAATAAAACTTTGTTCATAGATAACAGGATCATCTATGTATAAAATCTGAACGTTTTGACCATAAAAATTCCTGGAACTAACAAGAAATTATTATAACAAAGTTGCAGGATACAATGTTAGCGTTAACAAGTCAATCACCTTCCTATATAGCAGTAATAAAACAAGTAGCTTTGAAATTAAAAACACAATACTATTTGCATTACACCCCTAAAAGAATGAAGTTCTTAGGTATACATCTATCTGCTATCTATCTATCTATCTATCTATCTATCTATCTATCTATCTATATCACCTATTAGACCTATGTGAGAAAAACTATGAAACTCTGATAAAAGTTGTAAAAGAAGAACTAAAAAAATCAAGAGATATTGCATGACCATGGATAGAAAGACTAAATATTGCCAAGATATCAGCTCTTTTCAAATTAATCTATAGATTCAATGCCTTCCCAATCAAAATCACAGGAAATTATTTTGTGGCTATTGACAAACTGACTATAAAATTTATATGTTAGGACAAAGATCCAGATTAACCAACTCAATATTAAAGGAAAAGAACAAAGATGAAGGACTGACACTACCCAATTTGAAGACTTACTATAAAGCTACAGAAATCAAGACACTGTGGTGTTTTCAAAATGATAGACATATAGAACAATGGAACAGAATAAATAACCCACAAATAGATTCACATAGATATAATGAACAGATCTTTGACAAAGAAGCAAAGGCACTATAGTGGAGCAAAGAGAGCTTTTTCTGCAAATGATGCTGGGACAAATGAACTTCCACATGCATGAAATGAACCTAGACACAGATTTATATCTTCCCAAAAATTAACCCCAAATAAAACATACACCTAAATGTAGAACACAAAACTATTAAACTCCTAGAAGATACCACAGGAAAAGACTAGATGACCTTGAGCTAGGTGGTGACATTTTAGATACAACAGAAATCATGATCTAAGAAAGAAATAATTGATAACCTAAACTTCATGACAATTAAACACTTCTACTTTGCAAGAAAAGTCAAGATAATGAGAAAGACAAGATTCAGACTAGAAGAATATATTTGCAAAAGACGTATCCAATAAAGGATTGTTGTCTGTAATATACAAAGAAGCCTTAAAGCTCATCAATAAGAAAACAAACAACCTGATTTAAAAAATAGGCAAAAGCCCTGAACAGACATGCAATGGACTGAATGTCTGAATCCCTCCCCACTGCCCCCAAATCTGCATGTTGAAAACCTAATATGAATGTGATGGTATATGGAGGCAGGGTCTTTATTGTGAGGGTGGAGCCCTCGTGAATAGGATTAGTACACTTAAGAGGCCAGAAGACTGCATAGCTTTCTTTCCCCTGTGATAAGATACAATGAAAATCAGCAGCCTGAAAGCTAGAAAAGGGCTCTCACCAAAGCCGAACCAGGTTGGCACTCTAAGATTCTTGAGCTTCCAGCCTCAAGATCTGTGAGAAATAAATTTCTGTTATTTACAAGTTACTGTGCCTGTAGTCCTTTATTGCAGAGTCCTGAACTGACTAAATGTACCTCACCAAAGATGATATACAGATGGCAAGTAAGGATATGAAAAGATGTTCGACATCACATGTCATTAGAGAATTTCAAATTAAAAAAACGACAATAAGATACCACTACCCATATGACTGAATGGTCAAAATCTAAAACACTGGCAATATCAAATGCTGGCAAGGATGTGGAGCAACAGGAACTGCAGGTAGGAATGTAAAATGGTACTGCTACTTTGGAAGTCAGTTTGGCAGTTTCTTATAAAACGAAACATACTCTTATCATATGATCCAGCAATAACACTCCTTGGTATTTACCAAAATACACGAAAACACATGTCCATGCAAAAACCTGCACATGAGTGTGTGTAGCAACTTTTTTCAGAACTGCCAAAACTTGGAAGTAACCAAATGTCCTTTAGTGGGTGAACAGATACATAAATGTGGTTCATCCAAACAATGGAACATTATTTTGTAGTTAAAAAAGCGATGGAGAAAGCTATCAAGTCACAAAAATACATGGAGGAAACTAAAGGGCATATTACTAAGAGAAAGAACTTTATTTGAACAGGACACATACTGTATGATTCCAACGATATAACATTTAGGAAAAGACAAAACTATGCAGAAAGTAAAAACTATGTATCGATGGTTGCCAGAGGTTAAACAGAGGAGGGATGAGTAGATAGAACACAGAGGATTTTCAGGGCAATGAAAGTATTCAGTATAATACAACAATAGTGGATATATGTCCTGATACATTTGTTAAAATCCATAGAATGTACAACACCAAAAGTGAACCCTAACATAAACTAAGGACTTCGGGTAATGATGATATGTCAATGTAGGTTCATCGATTGTGAGAAATGGATCACTATGGAAAGGGATGTCATAGAGGGGAGGTTGTGTATGTGTGGGGCAGGAGTTTATATGGAATCTCCCCATATTATTATTATTATTATTTGAATTTTGCTTTGAAACTAACACTGCTTTAAAAATAAATTTTATTAATTAAAAAATAGCACCACATGCGAATTTTAAAAACACTAGAACTCTTTTAGAACTGCTTTATATTAGATCATGCTTTTTAACATCCACTGTTAAAACAGCATTTCATATTTTAGGGTAGAATTTAATTGTTTTTAATAGCTGAGAGCCTTTTAGATTTTAGTCTGATAAATACGGTGAACAATCACATTGAGAAGATCTATTTAGAGTTTAAAATTAGGTATGAATTTAAAGTAATTGAGATTGATTTTCTTAATTCACCAGTAAAATGTCTCTGAAAGTGTTTCCAAAAGACGAATCCTCAGGAGATTTTGAGCAATTGCAGCAAAATGAGATTAAGTGTCTTTTAAGTCAATATTCTGCAGGACAACTGGTACATACATGTATTGCATTATGTTATTTCTAAGAATTGTGTCAAATTTCAGGCTTTACCCTACAAAGTATAAAATACTAATACCAAAAATTTATTTGAACTTTTGTTATTTTTTATTATAGATAATTGTTTCATAGATATAGCCCAAGTGATACATGCCTATACAAATAAGTATGTGTGTATGCAAATATATAGAAAACTCCCATAAATCTAATATGCATATGTTTGAGGTAAGAATATATTGACAGAGGATTTTTATTCCTCTAAATTAGAAGAATCACATACACATCACAAAGCTTAGAGCCTTTGAAATACCACATTTGTGTTTTATGATTCCACTTGTTACCCCAAACTAGATATTTTAGAAAATGCTTGTTATATCAATTTTTGTAGTCATAAATCCTCTAGCAAATAATCTTAGAGTCATTACAAATTTTATTTTAAATTATTCTTTGAAAGACACAGATGACTCCTTAGTTAGAAAAAGAAAAAAGTACTTACAGTTTGTTTAAATCCCCTTATTGAGAAATTGTAGGTTTATCTCTCTATGGAAACTCTTACAAAAGGAAGGGCAACAGAATGTCATTTAAGCTATATTTTGCTAAATGTGTATTTGTTGGAGGATTGAGGGCAAAGGTTTTCCTTATCTGAATTAATTGTTTTTTAAACTCTTTTATTTTAAGCCTCACTATCACACTCAGATCTAAGAAGAAAAAAATCAAAATATTTAGGAGACTATAAAGCCTAACATTATTAAAGCTGACTTCCCTAGGTCAACTCTCAAATTTTTGTTCCTATTCCCGTTTGTAACTCCATTTAGATACTGATACACTCGTATCTTGTGAAAAGTACTAATACCAAAAATTTATTTGAACTTTTGTTATTTTTTATTCTAGATAATTGTTTCATAGATATAGCCCAAGTGATACATGCATATACAAATAAGTATGTGTATATGCAAATGTATAGAAAATTCCCATAAATCTAAGAATCTTGCTGTAAGAACTTGAAAACTTTCCCCCTCTGTGTTGAGGACTCTTCTTTCATTATTTCTTCATGGAATGTTCTATGGACAATGTTTTATAGATGCTCATCACCTCAAGTTCATTTTTGTTGAGCCCTAAATATTTCTTGCCGTTTCATTTATTCTGAATATTAAGTCTTTATTTGCAATATGTAATGGTCAGCGACCAGATGTTGCCTGAGTATACTGCTAATCATAGACAGGAAACTGAATTTCTCCCTTTCCCATTAAGTCCACAATTATTCTATATGTGTTCTCTTTTGGATTGATACTATGAGACAGTTTTGAATTTTTTTAAATTATGTAGACATTTATTGAAAGTGACTATAATGATGAGTATATCTCTCCTTACTTTTCCTTTTTCCCTTTATCTTCCCATTTAATAGTCCATAGATTCCTGTCATTTTTACTTCTTAAATGCGCCTCACATCATTTTCTTGAGTCAAGTCTCATTGTTACTAAGTTAGTTTAATGTTATATAATTTTCACTTCAAGAATTGCAAGTCTTTCCCCTCTACCCCTTCTGGTTGATTCATAATATTGTGACTAGAATTATATTTCTGAAATACAATTCCAATCTGTCATTATTCTAATTAAAATTCTTTGAATAGTTGTCATGGCAGACAGAACAAAATTTCAAACCCAAAGTAAGATACCCAAGGTATTTCACTCTCTTGTCATAAAATAATATTTTATATTTAATTGCATGGGTGCTTTTTCACATTTGTCACAATAAGATTTAGGAGAGTTTACTCTGTGTCTCCTCTAGACACAGTGAATGATCAGTGACTTCAGATATTATTTTCTCTTAGAAGGATGTCATGAATTTTTGTACATATGTCTGTCAAGTGCTTACACTTTATACTGTGAGCATTTATTTACATGTTGGTTTTTCTTAGAGATACATTGGTCTTTCTAATTCTGAATGGCCTAGCTTCATAAACAATGTTTTAGAAGTGCTGTTTCCTTTTATGTAAAATATCAGATATTTATGTCATTCATAATATTCTCTGAGATCTCAACCTTTGTTTGCAATGTCTAATAAACCAGAGACACCTCAAAATTACATATCAAATGAACTTATGCTGAGTGGGGATCTTAAACTCTATCCTTCAGACTAAAAGTGTTCAATAATGAATAAAGTATTATCTACGTGTATTTTTAAAGATGCTATTAGTATCATCAGTATCAATATCAAACATACATAAAATGCTTGCCTTATTTGTACAAGATACCTCAATTTAGTTGAATTAGTCTGAATATCTAGATTTATTGTAGTTTAAATTGGCAAGACATCTGCGACATTTAATTCTACTTGCATATTCATCTGCCAAATTCAAATATGAAAAGTGAATTTCACCTCTGTATGTGTAACTCAGTGTCTGCAGAGTCTCATTCATGAATGCCCAAAAAGACAAATTGTTCTCATCTATCAAATAGGATTTTGGCAAGGAACTGGTAGTAAAACCAAAAGACCTGCCAAAGTTTGGACTTTGCAGAACTTTATGCCTTCTTCAGACTTTATTGTAATTTGTCACCATGTGTCATTTTGAATGTGTTTCCTTTAAAACTGGCTTGGATTCATATTGGCAGGTAAAACAACATTTATTATTGTTATACTTTATATTTTATTAAAATGAGTGAGAAATCCAAAAGAGGCACCAGTGTTGAGAATTCATTTTCAAAGGTGAAACTTATTAGGAATGTTCCTTTGGCCCAGGGCTTAATCAGTGTGCTTATATACCAAACGTTATTATGCGTGGATTAGGAGCTTATCCCAATTATGCGTGGATTGGGTAGTCTTTTTCAATAATTCGCCAACTATCCAGCTAATACTCTTGAATACTGAATATTCTATATAACAAAGATCACTAATTTATATGCTTTATATCATTTAATATTCACAACATCTTAGAGGAGATACAATACAGTTGTGAAAACCTCACTTTTTATGCTTACAAATAGAGACATATGCTTAATTATCTGTCTTAGTAAATCAAAAACTTGGACCAAATCTTGATAGAGTTTTTCTTACTTAACATTATAGTTGTGGTGGTTGATACTGACTATCAACTTGATTGGATGGAAGGATGCCAAGTATAGCTCCTGGGTTTGTCTCTGACGGTGTTGCCAAAGGAGATTAACATTTGAGTCAATGGACTGAGAGAGGCAGACCCACCCTCAATCTGGGTGGGAACCATCTAATCAGCTGTCAGCACAACTAGAATAAAGCAGACAAGAGAGGATGGAAGAGCAGGTCTGTTGAGTCTTCGGCCTTCATCTTTCTCCCATGCTGGATGCTTCCTGCTCTTGAACATCGGACTCCAAGTTCTTCAGCTTTTGGACTCTTTGCCAGAGACTCTCAGGTCTTCAGCCACAGATTTAAAGGCTGCAACGTCCGCTTCCCTACTTAAGATATTTTGGGACTTGAGCTGGCTTCCTGACTCTTCAGCTCGCAAACGGCCTATTGTGGGACTTCATTTTGCAATCCTGTGAGTCAACATTTTTAATAAACTCCCCCTCATCTGCACATCAAGCATATTGGTTTTGTCTGCCTAGAGAACCCTGACTAATACAGTTGGTATGTTCTAAGTCTTAGTTGTACTGAACTAAATAAATGATTGATAATAAAAGGGAAGAAGCAAACTTAAGTCACAGGCTTTCACTATGTTAGAGCAAGTATCAATGTATCGCAAATACTTAGACTTTTGAATTACAACATCCCAATACAAGTATCCGACAGCTAACTACACAATTTCAAATTGCATCTAGGAAGTATGTAATTGTGAGCAGTAATTTCTAAATAATGTGCATAGTTAGGAAGACAAATCCCTTAATTCGTGAAGCTTTTAGTTTAGGAATTACCAAACTTTGTTGATGGATATGATGGAGATGTACCGGACAAAATGGCAGCAAAAACAGCAGGGTGTATATTTAATGTCACAGTTAAGTAGCAGCAGATCAGGCCTTGGCTACTGAGTACATGCTTTCAAAGCCGTGAGTATTCTGGGCACTCAGCTAATCTTTAGTGTCCAAAAAACAATATTTATAACACACAGAACATTTCCGATTTTCATCTAATTGTGTACATAAATGTAAGCCCAAACTGGTCCTCGCCCTACTTAAATATATTTTGCATGACTTCCCATGTGCAAATATAGCAAGGCACAAAAAATTTGTTTGCTTCTTGATTGAGAGAAGCTGACTGCCTCTCTTGGGAAATACTCTTGTTCATTGTAGAAAAGGAAAGGCTTGGGCTGCAAAAGAACCGGCTGCATGATTTTTTTCTGACATTTTGTCTTTATATAACTTTTGTTCTAAAATAATCATTAAAGTTATAGTACAGTTTTAGATTGAGTAAAAATTGGTGAAGCTGCTACAGACACCTCATGTACTTCATACTCAATACACTCCATTATTATTAACACCTTAAATTAGCATGGATACATTTAGTAAAATTAATGAACCAATATTGATATATTACCATAAACTTAAGTTCATATTTCACTCTCATTCCCTTAGTTTTCACCTAATGTTCTTTTTCTATTCCAGAATGTCATGAAGGGTACCACGTTACATTTAGTCATCTCTCCTGAGGCCTCTCTTAGATGTGACAGTTTCTCAGACTGTCTTTGTTTGTGATGCCCTTGACAGTTTCAGAGGTTCTGGTTAGATATTTTGTAAACTGTCCCTCATCTGCAATTTTGCCAAAAGTTTTTCCATATGATTGTGCTTGCATGATGAGTCTTTCTGAGGAATTATATGGAAAAGCTTCATTTTAATCATATTAAATGAAGGGCACATATCATCAACATGATGTAGATATTAAAGTTTACCATGATCAGCTGGCTGAGAGATTGTTTGTTAGGTTTCTTTTCTTTCTTTATTTTTTCTTATTCCCATTTACCAATGTACTCATTGGAAGGAAGTCAAAGTGCACAGCCCACACTTAAGAATGGAAAGTTATGCTCTGTCTTTTTGAGAACTGAATACCTCGTAATTGTTTTGAGATTCTTTTATGTGGAAAGTTTGTCTATTCTACACTATATATATATATCTGCAGAGACTCAGATATTTATTTTTTGCTTCATGTTTTAATTGAATGCTGTCTTTTTTGATGCTCATTATTCTTTCAGCTTTTTCAATGTGGGGAAACTTTCAGTTGGCTCCTATGTCTCATTTATATGCCTCCATCAATGTGTTTTTTGAGGGTAGGGGACGGTTCTTCCTTATATTATCACAAGATGCCCCAGGCTCATTTTGTATATTTCCTGCCTATTCAATGATTCAGTGATTTCTTCATGGAACTTTAGTCTCTTTTTTCATAGAATCGTATTAGTAACCAAGTCATGAGCCCGAGGTACCCTTAAGGCTACTGGGGTGACATTGCTTCCACATTTCCTAAGCTGATAGAATATGGATACATACATACATACATATGTGTATGATTATGTGGTTTGTGAACTAACTCATGTATATACTCATGTCTACAATAATTATTTCTGTAATTATCTGTATCTATATTAAGCATATCATGATTTTATGCTATTTCTCCAAGTCTAACCCATTATCATGTAGATTATTCTCACTCTTCTCTTTGCTTCTCTGTATATGCCCACTCCAACAGCAGAAAACATGGTTCTTAGCACACATATCCGATTACTTAATTTATTCTAATACACATGATGTATAGCAATATCCAAATTGTTCACTTGTGCCTCCATCAAAAATAACTTTATCAACTATAATACAGTACTAGTGTGCTGTTTTCTTTTGCCTTTGGTCTTAGCATCTCCACCCATTTCCAAAGTTGCTTAGCTGAGCATTTTCCTGCCCTCCCCTCTCCCATCCTCCTCTCACCTTCTTAAGTACAGTTGTTTCATGTATAGTCACTTATCACTTAATGACAGAGATACAGTCTGAGAAATTTGTCCTTAGGTTATTTTATCATTGTACAAATGTCATAGAGTGTATTTACACAAACCTACATATGATAGCCTCCACCTAGGCTGTATGATATAGCTGTGGTATGTAGGTTGGCTATATAACATTTTACTCTACTGAATACCCTAGGTGATTGTAACACAAGTAATTGTGTATCTAAAAATATCTAAATATAGAAAAGGTTAAGTATGTATACTGTATTACAATCTTACAAGAACACCATTATATATGTGGTACCTTATTGACTGAAACATTGTAATGCAGCGTATTAATCTGTTCTCATGCTGCTAATAAGGACATACCTGAGACTGGGTAATTAATAAAGGAAAGAAGTTTAAGTTGACTCACAGTTGCACATGGCTGGGGAGGCCTCATAATCATGGTAGAAGGCGGAGGAGAAGCAAAGTAATGTCTTTTACATGGTGGTGGGCTACAGGCGCCCACCACCACGCCCAGCTAATTTTTTGTATTTTCAGTAAAGACGGAGTTTCACAGTGTTAGCCAGGATGGTCTCGATCTCCTGACTTCGTGATCCGCCCGCCTCGGCCTCACAAAGTGCTGGGATTATAGGCGTGAGCCACTGCACCCGGCTGCATATTTTAAATTATTGTAAAAATAACTACATAATATCCTTAATTTTGCTTCTTGGCCAGCAAAATCAAAATATTCACCATTTGACACTTTAAGAAAAAGTTTATCGAACCCTGCTTTAAATATCTGAGGATTCCCATTTCTCTAATATATTTACTAAGTATGTTGGGACAGAACGCTTTGGTCGGAGTACAAAGATTAGAAAACTGATTGGCCTAACATGTTCCATTATTTTGCAGAGTCTTTCCTTCTGAGGCATGGCTCTTCTTCTAGTTGATGGCTCAGGTCAAGAAACTGGACAAGTAATTATAATATTTATTGAAGCAACTCTGTATAATTGATGCTAAATTTCTTTTGATAATATACTTTGAGCAGTATCTTCATTGGCTAACAGTTATCTACACAGCCCCTTGGGATGCTATGTTCTATTTAACATTTCTATATTCTCTGCAAGGGAGGTTGCCTGGCTGCTCTTCCAACCTCACTAACTATAATACTTGTACCCGTCATGCTTCTGAGGTTGAACATTAGAGCAGAAGCCATTTTTCCAGATCCTGAAATCCCTTTTCTAAAAAGAAGCCCATTTCCATACTAAATTTTGCTATTATGTGGCACTAGCAAACATACTAGCATCCATCAGTTCCAGTATAGAGAGCACAACCACATCTGAGACTCTCTCCAATGCTTGTGTCTCTATTGCTTTGGTCTTTGATCCAAGGCTTTTGATGATCCTTCATTATCTGCCATGGTAGTCCAAGTATTTCTAATTCATTTGGTGTGGGATACTGTTTACTCCAATATTCTAACAGTTATCCTTGCAGTGTGTTAACACCATTTCCTGGAGTTCTTGCCAAGACATCAAATGTTATATCCTAACAGATTACTTCCGTATTCATAAACTATCTTGTATAACTCTGTTTTTGCCTACTCACCAAGAATCTGCAATACATGGTGGTTATCTCTTGCCAGTTCATTGATATGTAGTTCCTTTCCTTCATTAGCTAGATCAAGTCAGTTTATTTGGTGACTTGATCTTAGTTATTGACATGATGGTAAGAGTTGAGTTGGTATTATACTCAAAAGAAGGCTTGCATGGTCTTTTAAGACAGAGGTCTATACATCATTTTTAAGGAAAGGGGTAGCACCATGTTTTACAGAAGAGTGGACCAACTTCATGGCAAAGAGTATTCAGATGAATCTGAGGTTTCAAGATATTTAAGGATATCAACACAAATATTCCCATATAAAGGCTAGGGTTCCTACCATTCCTTCCTCACATTCCTTGAAAATACTTTTTGGAACTGGGAATAAAACCTTCTCTGGATTCTCACCTTCTCCATCCTCTGACTGGAAATGAAATTTTCTTTATATTCACCAACACGGGCCGGCGACTGTTAATTAATGTGTAATCATTATCAACATTTAAATGCCTTTCTCCAGTGTGACTCCTCTCCACCCCACCAGCCATCTAAGTCCATGGTCTTTAGCATTACTATCCCTCACACTTCTCAAATGCCTGAGATATTGCACTCACCAATGCAGTTTTCTTACCTTTAGAATGCAATATCTGTGAAGTCACCACTTCTATGGACGCAGTCAGTGGTTATTTGGTGCTCCTCCTAACAACCTAACGCAGAAAATGTATCCTCATTTCCATCTGGATAACAGATAGCAGGAGATACACTGCAAAATTCCATTTCAGAATCTACTTCCTGTTAGTGGGAAACACTAAGTTTCCTGGAAAGCATACTTGGATGAAAATTTGTATTAAGTAAATTAATTGTTGGCAGCTCTCAGGAATAACCCACATTAGGAGGTTAAGAAGGAGAATTGAGCAGAAGAAGAAACTGAATTGTGGATGTGAGATGGCCCTTTGGAGTTGTCTGTAGAGACAAAGGAAGCAGGCATACTTATACTTGCCGACAAGAAATTTCTCCAAGTAAGGGGGTGAAAGTTTCAGTGAAGTAACTCCTTTTTCATCAAGGACAATTCCAGGAAAAGTGTGACTCCACTATGAGTCAGAGTCCTCAGCCATCACCTTTGCCAGCTATGGTTCAAGAGAAGCACCGAGGCAATGTACCACTGTTCTAACTGATTGCCATGCCTCATAAATATTTCATTAAAGTCATTAGTAAGGAGATACTACAAAAAAAAAAAAAAAACTTAATAAGACAATAGTGTTTGAAATAAAGATGCTCATCATTGGACAAATCTCCTAATGCTATCATTTTCAACTACTTTTAAGCATAAACTCTGTTTTCCAAGAAACCCTAATGTGGAATGTCTATTCATAAATATAATGCGTTTCTTTTCAAGTTGCACGTTGGTCAGTACCACGATGATCTACCATTTGTCCCACTACAAGGAATACTGAAACAGTGCTTCATGTTTGGAATCATTTGAATAAATTTTGCAAAACAATTTAAGTATACAAAGAAAATAACAACAAGGTGAAGGCATACCTTGACAATAGGCTTTATTTTTCCAAGATACATGAAACTTTTAATCTTCTAATGGTCACATACTTTGACTTGTGTCAATCTCTGTGGGTATGAATGAGGGACTAGAATGCCCAAGCTCAAATGTTATTGTTTGACAGAGAGGTGTACTTATGACTAAAATGTGTGATGAATATATCTAGGGCTTTTTTTTTTTTTTTTTTTTTTTTTTGCTTGCAGAATGTTGTAAGCATCTTATTTTATTAGCAAGATATCTAGTAACGTATTTGAAAGTACTAATTCATCTTCTGGAGAATCCATTTTGTCAGAGGAAGTTCACAATCACACACACACAAACACACACACGCAAACACACAGTCTATTCCACTTCGAAGTAGTTATAGCTTACTAAAAACATTTTATTATGCTTTTACAGCATTAACCTCCATGGTATTTTGTTCTTTGTTTCCAGTTCTATATTGTGCAATTATAAAAAAAATAAACTGAGTACATTCTTAGGTCTTTTGGTTAGATCTTTTATCCAACTGAGTTGATTTTTATGCTTGGGGTAAGAGCAGGGTATAATTTTATTATTCTGCGTGTAGAAATTGTTTTTCCAACACCATTTATTAAAGAGACAGTCACTTCTCTCTCTTGTTCCCTGGTGTCCTTGTCAAAATTATTTGACTGTATATGTTTGAATTATTTCTGAAGTCTCTGCTCTGTTCCATTTGTCTGTGTTTCTGTTTTGTATGCCACACCATAGTGTTTTTATTACTGTAGCTTTGTAATATAATTTCAAATCAGGAAGTGTGATGCCTCCAACTTTGCTTTACTTTCTCAGAATTTCTTTGGTTATCAGGGCCTTTTGTGGTTCCATATGAGTTTTAGAACCTGAAACCACAGAACTCCTAGAAGATAATGTAGGAAAAAATTCCTTGGAAATAACTTTTTATACCAAAAAAAGTTTGGTATAATAACTATTATACCAAAATCTCAGGCTACAAAACCAAAAATAAGTAAATGGTACTACATCAAACTAAGGAGCTTCTGTTGACAGCAAAGGGAACAATCAACAAAATAAAATGGCTATCCATGTATTGGAAAAAAATGTTTGCAAGCCATCTACCTGATAAAGGGTTAACAAGGTTAGTATCCAAGATTCACAAGGAATTCCTACAAGTCCCTAGTAAAAAGTCAAATAACCTGAACAATAAATGGGCAAAGGACCTGAACAGATGTTTCTCCAAAGAAAAGGTAAAATTGGCCAGTGGGTATATTAAAAGGTGCTCCAACCTCATTAGTCCCCAAGGAAATGCAAACCAAACCACTATAATAAATTAATTCACACCCATTAGGATGGCTATTATCAAAAGTTAAGATATAACAAATATTGCTGAGGTTGTGGAGAAAAGGGAACTCTTGTATGCTGTTGGCAGAAATGTAGATTGAGGCAACTGTTGTGAAAACCAGTATGGAGGTTCTGAAAGAAATTAAAAATAGAACTATTATGTGACCCAGCATCTCTCTTTTGAGCATATACCAAAAGTAAGTGAAATCAGGAAATCCTGCCGTTTCTTACAAAATGGATGAACCTGGAGGACATAATGCTAAATGAAATAAGACAGAGAAAAAAATTACACGATCTTACTTTGCGTCTAAGAGAATCAAATATACACAGAGAGAATAAAAGAGTGGTGATCAGAAGGATGCAAATGGGGAGATGTGGGTCAGAAAATACAAAGTAGTAGATGTGTAACATGAACATGTTTATGTATCTGATATGCAACATGAAGACTGTAGTTAATAAAATTATACTGTTTGGGATTTTTGCTAAATGAATAAATGTAGTTGTTACTGCCACACACACACACAAAGGATAACTATGTGAGAAGATAGACATGTTTATTTGCATCACTATGGTAACCATTCTGCTATTTATATTTATCCCATAACATCATGTTATATACTTTAAATATACACAAGAACATTTTTTGAAAGAATAAATCTATAATCCTCTTAAGTATTGAGTCAACTAACCAAGTTTTTATTTTTTCCTAATGCGACATAGTTTCTTAATTGTTTTCTATTCTGTACACCATCTTGTGAACACTATAGTTTGGTATTTTTTGTGTAGTCATTGAAAGACTTCAAAAGTGAAACTTTATGGACAAGAATTTATCTTGGTTATGCTTGAGAAATGTTGCATACATGTCATTCCTTTCGGAGTGTCAACATGAGCATATTTAGTATTATGCAGTACATATTTTGTGAAATATGCCTCTCAAAATATAATGCCAAACTAATATATTACGCATTAGTAATTAATATTGGTCTTACAGTAGCTAAAACTTTTGAAGATATTTACTTTAATTGAAAATTTCTGATCCCATAAAAGGTGTTAAATTTTTCAGATCTTTGAAATTTTTCCTCCATGGTTAAGTAGAATATTTTATTTGGAGGGCATTCAGAAAGGTTACAGTCTTGTCAACATTTTTTTATTTTGAGTCTTACTTCTTGTATGTTATTATTTCTTCTTGTTTTTATTCTTTTCTGTGGTTTCAAATGTGTTTGTTTGTTTGTTTGTTTGTTTTTTGCTGTTGTTCGTTTGAGATGGAGTCTCGCTCTTGTCACTCAGTCTGGAGTGCAGTGGTGTGATCTCTGCTCACTGCAACCTCCGCTTCCTGGGTTCAAGCGATTCTCCTGCCTCAGTCTCCTGAGCAGCTGGGACTACAAGTGTGCACCACCGCGCCCAGCTGATTATTTTGTATTTTTGGTAGAGACAGGGTTTCATCATGTTGGTCAGACTGGTCTCAAACTCCTGACCTCAAATGATCTGCCCACCTCAGCCCCCACAAAGTGCTGGGATTATAGGCGTGAGCCACTGTGCCTGGCAATTCTTGTCTTTTTATTCAAGTTGTAAATAACATTTTTATAGAAGTTGGTCAAAGCACAATACCTTTTTAAATTTTTATTGTAATTGACACATTATTGCTGGGTATATTTATTGGGTATGAAATGGTGTTTTAATTTTTAATACAATGTGGAATGATTAAATCAAGATAGTTAACATAGCCATCACTTCAAATATTTACCTTTTTGTGATGATGACATTGGAAACACTGTCTTAACACTGTTGAAATGTGAAGACCCCATTTATTAACTGTAATTACAGGACCTTTGAGCACACCTTTCTAGAGACCACACTTCAGGTTGCCACATGCATATTGATCAACAATATTTGAGTTTGGTTATGCAACTGATAAATGTCATACACTTACAAATGTATAGTCCATGAGCCTCAATCTTCTAATCAAAATGTCAAAACAGACTTCAATATTTGTACTGAAGTTCTTATGAATTCTTTATACATGCCATTTTATAGATGTGGAAGCAGTATTAAAATGACCTTATCAAAATAGGTTTTTATCATATGTTATTGGTACATATATGCTGATTTCTCGTAAACAGAGTGGTCCAAAGATCTCATCTACAATATCAAATAATAAAATTCAACTATAAATGTAACTCAATATTTCTTAGCTCAGATATTTAAGAAAAAACTTAATTGCTAATAAATTAATTAATTTACTTTAGTTCAGTTGTCTACTTTTGACCAGTTACATGTGAAAGAAGGAAAGAGTCACATAACAACAGGACCTTCAAGGATGAGAACAGAAATAGATTCTTTAAGGGAGTTAGCAGGGGAAGAAGAGCATGTCCAATAGAGTGGTTTTAATCAATATATTTGGCATTTTGTATTTTAGCTTCAGTAGCCTCTGAAATTATTAACAATTAAATTGAAATTTTAAAAAGTTGATGAATAATAATTGTACATACTTACGTGGAACATGTGATATTTTTATACATGCATAAAACGTGTGATGGTCAAATCAGGGCAATTGGGATATTCATTACCTCAAGCATTTATGATTTATTTGTGTTGGGAACACTTCATATCTTCTCTTTTAGCTACTTTGAAATATACAATAAATTATTGTTAACGATAGTTACCTTACTGTGCTATTAAATACTAGAGCTTTTTTCTTCTAACTGTATATTTGTATCTATTAACCAATCTCTCTTTACCGCCCACCCTTCCCAGCCTCAGGTGTTATTAATTAATGCTGGTTACCCTTGCCAGACTCAAGTAACCATCATTCCATTCTCTACTTTCATGATATCAGCCATTTTAAGCTCCCACCTATGAGTGACAGCATGAAATATTTGTCTTTCTGTGCTTGGCTTATTTCACTTAACGTAATGATCTCCAGTTCCATCCATGCTGTTGAAAGTGATAGGATTTTATTCTATTTTATGACTGAATAATATCCTATTGTATATATGTATATACAATGACAATATTAGAGATAGCTATATATCACATTTTCCTTATCCACTCATCTGTTAATGGGCATTTAGATGGATTCCATGTCTTGGCTACTGTGAATAGTGCTGCAATAAGCATAGAGATGCAATTTTCCTGGTTATAAACTGATTTCCTTTCTTTTGAATACCAAGTGGCAGAATAGCTGGATCACATGGTAGCTTTGTTTTAGTTTTTTAAGAAACTCTCATATTCTTTTTAATAATGGGTGTACTAACTTACATTCCCACCAGCTGTATATAAGAGTTCTCTTTTCTCCACATCCTCACCAGCATTTGATATTTTTTGTCTTTGAATAATTGGCCATTCTATCTGAGGTGAGATGCAATCTCATTGTAGTTTTAACTTACATTTCTTTGATGATTCTTGATATTGAAAATTCGTTCACATACCTGTTGGCCATTTGGATATCTTCTTTTGACAAATGTCTATTAAAATCCTTTGCCCATTTCTCAGTGTTTTTTTTTTCTTCCATTTTTGTTGAGTTGCTTGAGTTCTTTGCATATTCTGGATATTGGTCCCTTGTCAATTAAATATTTTGCAACTATTCTGTCCCATTCTACAGGTCATCTCTTCATTATATTAATAATTTATTTTGCTGTGCAGAAGTATTTTATTTTCATATAGTCCCATTTCTCTGTTTTTTTGATCTGTGCTTTTGAAGTTTTAGCCATAAAAACTTCACCTGGACCAATGTCCTGAGGCATTTCCCCTGGGTTTTTGTCTAGTAGTTTTATAGTTTGTGGTCATATATCCAAGCCTTTAATCTATTTTGATCTGATTTTTGTATGTGGTGAGAGGTTGGAGTCTAGTTTCATTCTTTGGTATATTATATCCATTTTTTTCCCAGCACAATTTATTGACGAATCTCTCCATTTTCTAATGTATATTCTTGATGCTTTTGTCAAAAATCAGTTGTCTTTAAATATATGAATTTATTTATATCTTCTCTATTCTGCTCCATTGATCTATGTGTTCATTTTTATATCAATACCATGATGTTTTGGCTACTATAGATTTGTAGTATGTTTTCAGGTCAGATAGTGTGATGCCTCCAACTTTGCTCTGATTCCGTATTAACTCTGGCCTGATGGTAAGTGCTGCATATGACGTAGTCTGAACATTGGTATATTTTCTTGTTAGGTAACATTGTCACTGCATAGGAATTTTAAGGTGTAAAAACTTGAAAATTTGATGGGTCACATTTTGGGGGTTACTTATTCAGAAAAAGGAAACAGAGTCATGGCTATCATGACTCATCTGACTCATCTGACTATGACTGATAGACCATAATGTATTTTCATTTGAGGTATTAACATAAAGAATTATAGAGATTGCCAAGAATGGAGGTTTTTTTAATCTACACCATAAGTAGAAAATATGTTCAATGAAACCTGCATTTTTTAGGCACTTTCAGAGAAGGATCTCCACTCATGTGTTTCTACTGCATCAAACCGTAGATTGAATCTAGAAATCACAAAAACAGGATTTCCTACTCATTTTCCCATTCTTCTCTGACAAAGCATGTAAACTAATGTGTGTAGAACTGCAAGATTCAAGACACAAAAATTAAAGAGCCCTTAATCATGAGGTCACTCCGGAAAATTGAAGATCCCTGTCACTAAAGCTGTCTGTGATCTTAGAAACAGTTTAAGTATAAATCCAGGGCTTTAGTACAAAGCCTTTAAATATTGAATTAAGTTTATATTCAAGCTTGACTTTTACAGGTTGAACTCCCTCCCTCTAAAACAAAACAAAACACAAAAACATATTATAATCTTTAGTTCCTGTGAGTGTGACCCTATTTGGAAACAGAGCCTACAGATGTAATAAAATTAAGGTGAGGTCACTGAGGTGGGTCCTCGTCTAATATGACTGTTGTCTATTTAAGAAGACCATGTGAAGACAGAGACCCCTAGACAGACAACACATGCGACAACAGAGGCACGGATTGTAGTGATGCAGCTGCAAACAACGGAATGCCAAGGATTGATGGCCAAAACCATGAGGTAGGAAGAGACAAGGAAGGATTCTACCCAGAGCTTCAGAGGGAGCATACACTGCCCACACCTTGATTTCAGAGTCACAGCCTCCAATACTGTGAGAGAACATATTACTGCTGTTTTTAATCTACCCAATTTTTGATACTGTTTTTACAATAATCCTAGAAAACTAATGTGGACTTTTATGCAGCAGGTGTTCCAAAAATTACACTTAGCAATGACTTATTCTATTTTTATAATTCTGTGAGTTAGTTCAAAACAATAGATGATGAATTTGAGTGTCAGAGAGGGAAAGTAATGCTCAGTTACTATCAAACCATAGTACATGAGAAAATGGAAATCCCTAGAAACTCTGTCCAATACCCAGGTTCTTACTTATTAATGACATGGTGTCTACAAAACAAACAAATAAAAAAAGATGTTAATAATTAAAGAGAACATTTAAATTCTCAGATTTAAATATATATATTAATTTTATAAAAGTGTATCTATATACTTTTCATACACATTTTCAACTTATAATTTACATAGTTATATTGTTTTTCTTTTGTCTTTCAGACATAATAATTCTTACCGTGTACTAAATTCCCTGAAATTACACCAATTTTATTTGCTTGTTAGTTTTTGTAAATATATTTGTGTTAGCCATATTTGGCCAAAACAAAGAAAAATCTACATGTTTATTTCTGAAGCAGAGCTCTCTGGATGTACTATCATATGATACTTCCCACACATCCTTTGCTATTTCTTCCCCATCCAAGACTTCTTTAAAACATGAGATAATAAGGAAGAGGAGGAGAAAGAGTAGGATAATCTTGATGGTGATAATGAATTTCAGCACGTAGTAGGCACCAGGCATTGTGCTAAGTACTTTTTATACATTTTCCCTTTAATTCTTAACACAACATTGGGAAGAAGCTAATAGCTTTCAGCTCGTCTTACATGAAGGGAAAGCAGTATCAAAGCTACTGAATGGTAAAGTCAAAGCTCAAACTCAGGTCCAAGGCCTTGTCTTCACTATAAGTTTATTACCTATACTTCATATGACTATGTTGCAAATGAGCATGGGAGGGCAAGGCGGTGGACATAAGAAGTGAGCTCCAAACTTGTTTTCAGGTTTAGACATGTACATAGGTACGGCAGAAATGGGTACACTGCAGATGGGCCTGTAGGATGTGCTTGTAGAATTTTAATGACAGTAACCTAAATTGCATTGAGCCATGTCATAAGAAAGAGATCTATGGTTAAACATTATATTAACAGATTAAATTATCACAGAAATTTTCACTTTAATATTTGAAATCATCCCAATTTTAACAGCTTTTACCTTGTTAGCAGCTTTCCATTATGAGAGGCACTGAATTACATTTATTAGTTTACTTTTTCATTGTTTAATATTTTAACTCAGAAAAAAAATTGGTTTTTCTATAAACAACGAGACAGTTACAAATATACAAACAACTCTTCCACAATTATCTTCCACAAGTTAGATAATTCCACGATTATCTATTTTATTAGATAATGAATGTTATGAACATGTTCAAACTATCACTGAGACTTAAATTATGTTAATGAAAAATTAACATTAGCTGTGTGGACAATAACTTACACTTTTATTCTCTTGAATATTTGCTGAAATTTTAAGGAAAATAGATTATTAGCTTATTTGGAGATACTCACATTGGCCTATCTTTACAAAATAATACAAATAACAAAGAGGAAGCAAAAGCATCTTATCGTGCAGCCGGTGCTCAACATAATTTTACAGTCAGCATTCCAAGTACTTTGATTATGTGGATTTTGCTGCTTTTTTGCCTGCTGCACTCTACTTCAGCATAAAACAAAAGATAATGTATTCTGTCAAAAAATGAAATAATGTTAGTAGGTAATAGAGTCTGAAATGTTTACAAACCTATAAATGAAGAATGCACCATTAATATGAATGAATGTAATGAAATGCTTTCATGATAATTGCTACATGAGTAGAATAGCACAAGCTAGCTATTTTTAGTGTATTAGTTTCAGGTTGCATAATCATGGAAAAACAATTAGTGCTTACAAGTACTAATTTTCATGCTACAAAGAAGGTTCTTTTACAGTCTTTCCATGTCAACATAAGGGCAGTTATCACAGGTTCCTATGGTTCCTTTGAACTCTGGACAGATTTTGTATCATAACATATCTAATTTAGCTATTTTGAAAAGTAGACCAGTCAATTTAGAAAAAAGTACCTAATCAAGCTGTCAAGTCAGACGGATCCCTTTGTAGTCTATGTTAATCATATGTCATGATTCTAGATAAATTCCACAATATCACATGAAATTTTTCAAATAATAAGTTTTGCTGGAGTAATAGGAAATCTTATACGGCCAGGGAAAATAAAGCTATAATCCTCCTCTGGTGGTCAGGGTGAGCCACCATTCTGGGGATCATTCTTAAAAGAAGAAGCTGTTTTCCTAGTTGCAGGGAGTGATATCAGTCTTCAGCTGACAGCTGCTATAGGGATTATCTAAATTGTAGAGGGCAACCCCACTCACTGTCATACCTTCCTGGAACTGCTGACATTCAATGAGTAGTAATGGCAGGACTGGGGGTGCCACACAGTCACAGGAATTACCAGAGGAGTCCAGCTCCTGAGTGTTTGGAGATCTTGGCAACTATGGGAATATTGTTCCCTTCTATGCACGTGGAAAACTGAGCCTGGGTACATCTGCAACATCTAGATAAAGATGCACCCCTCGTTCCAAAAAGCTGATTGTTCAGTCAATGCACAGTGAGTGTTAAGGATAATTTTCAGGCATTGCACAATGTGATACACATGTAATTTTTAAATTGAAGAAATGTGTTTATTCACCAAAAGAATTAGAAAAATAAGCCAGGGATAAATATATGAAGAAATTCAAGTTCACACATTTAAGCATAAATAAATAACTAGATAATAATAGATAAATAGATAGATAATAAATAAATAGATAATAACTGATCAATAGGTAAAACATTTACTATTTATTAGAAACCTAAGAATTAAAAAGTAATAAAAATGTACAAGAAATGTATGAGATGAATAAGATGATTTCTATAATAATAAATTTGTGTATAAATATTCATTCATATATAATGCAATAGGTTAATAATTGATGCCTTCCCATCAAGTATGAAGAACAGCTTATGGAATTTTCTAGAATCTCTAGGGACCTAAATGGAATACTTTTCTGAAAATGTAATACATATTTTAAGACTATCTTCTCACTGTATCTTCTCTAATATATGACCTAATAGTCAAACAATTATATAGTATCATTTATTCATTAATGGAACACATTATTTTAATATTATAGAGCATCTTCAATGTGTAGGTGAAAATCATAAAAATACATTCAGGAGTGACATCAGTAACATGGCAGAATAGGAGAACCGCCACTCATATCCCCCCATAACAACAATAATTTGTCAACTATCAGTGGATAGAAATGTCTTTGTGGTGGCTTTAAGATACAGAAAAGAGATTGCAAAACACCAGTGGAGTACAAGATCAAGTAGGGCCATTTTGAGACATCAGGCTTGCACCCAAGTTGCAGATTTATTGACAGTGGTTCTAGCTACAGACATAGAGATAACACTCTCGTTATTTGGACTTGGCCACAGCTCCATTTGTTCTGGCTCCTCTATGAGCACTGTCTACAAAGGGACTTTGGAGGAGCCTTGCCTGCTTGTCTCTTGGATAACAGGCTGGCTGACTGCAGTTCCAACTTTAAATCCTGAAGCATCTCTGTGACCTAGCTTCAACCATGATCAGCTCAGTCCACAGGCAAATGTACCCACACACAGGAGACAAACTCATCTGTACTCACAGAGGCAGGCCTATAGACCTGAAAACACCCTATCAATTAGGTTCAGCCATTTTTAGCCTTGGTCTAGAACCAGTTCTGCCAATTCAAAGACCTGCCCAGTATCCCACTGGGAGCCCATCCAGGGATCTGGTAGGAACCATACTCATCCACACCTTTGGTAACAGTTCCACCTTTTGAAGAGCCAACTACAGGCCTTGATGAGGATGCTTTTCCCAGTGCCAGCCCTACTGGTCAAGTCATGGAGGCAGCCCTTTTCACCCAGAAGCCAGACAAGATCCTCAGCCTCCCCAGTCCCTGGTAGCAGGCCTGTCAATCTTAGATCACACTATGGACCCAGCAGCATCTGTGTGACCCCACTCCAGCCCTACTTTACTGCAATCCCGGAGGCAATCCCATTAGCCCAGGCACTGGAGAGAAGAAGGTATTTACCTGCAAAAAGCAGTCTATAAATACTGGAAGAGGTAATTGTTCCTTCATTTGCACAGACATCAACATATCTACATAGAGCATGAAGAATCAGTAAAACACAACTCTTATCAAAGGAAATTAATAATCTTCAGGAACTAAACCTGGAGAAAATGAAAATCTATGAATTAAACATAATTCAAAATAATCATTTTAAAGAACTTCAGTGAGCTGCAAGAGAAGACATAAACAACAAATAAAACCAGAAAATTAATGCATAAAAAATAAGAAATTTAATAAATAATAGAAACCATAAAAAGATTCAAACAGAAATCCTGAAGTAGATGAATACAATGACTGAACAGAAAAACTGATCTGAGCTTCATCAGAAAACTCAATCATGCAGAATATTCAATGAATTCAATAACATGTCCTTTGAAATTAGCCAGTTAGATGAACAAAAAGAAAAATAATAAAAAGTGTAAAGAAATCATATAGGACCACTGGGACATCATCTGGTGAACAAATATATGTATTATGAGAGATTCAGAAGTCAAATACAGAAGGGAGCATATTGAAGGAAATAATGGGTGAAAACTTCTCAAATATTGGAAAATGTATGAACCTCCAGATTTCTAAAGCTTGAAAGCCCCTAAGCAAAATTCAGCCAAAGAGATTAACCAAAGACATATTAAAATAAAATTGTCAAAAATAAAGAATAATGATACAATTTTGAAAAAAGCAAGAGAAAAACGACTTGTCACATACCAGCAACCCCTTCTGCCTGCAAAAAATATCATTGGATTTTTCAACAGAAACCTCGCAGACCAAAAAGTTTTGAGAGAAGAAAACTACCAATAAAAGATACTATACCCAGCAAAGTTTTCCTTCAGACACAGAGAGGAAAGATATTCCCAGAATAACGAGGGCTTAGATTTGTCTTATAAGAAATGCTAAAGGGAGTTCTTCAAGTTGAAACAAAAGGTTGATAAGTAACAACATGAAAACTTATGGAAATACAAGACTCACTGACAAAGGTATATATATATAGTCAAATTCACAGTGCTTTAATGATGTACTGTGGAGAATAAATCACTTTTAACTATAGTAAAAATGTTAAAAGACCTAATATTTAAAATAACTGTAGCTATGATACTTTATTAATGGATATACAATATGCAAAGATGTCAAGTGTAACATAAATAGCATAAAATGTCAGAGAAGAAGTAAAATGCAGAGCATGTGTATGTGACTGCATTTAAGTCATTATCATTAAAATAAACTGTTATAACATGAAGAGATTTTATGTAAACTTCATGGTAAGCACAAAGAAAAAAAAATACCTCTAGTAGATACACAAAAGATAGAGTGAAAGTAATCAAAGCATATCATTACACAAAATCAGCAAGTAACAAAATAATACAGCAAGAGAAGAGGAAAGGAAGAGAGAAACTACAAAACAGTAAATAATTAACAAAATAGCAAAAGTAACTTCCTATCTATCAATAATTATATTAAAATTAAATGAATTAAATTCTCCAATCAAAAGACACAGAGTGGCTGAAAAAACAAACAAAACAACTGCCAAGATCCAACATTATTCTGCCTATAAAATACTCACTTTAGCTTTATGAATACATACAGGCTGAAAATGAAAAGATAGAAAAATATTTCTCTAATCAATAACCAAAAGATAGCAGGGGTGGCTATGACTGTTTAGCATGAAATAGATTTTTAGTCAAAATCTGACACAAGAGATAAAGAAGGTTTATATATAATGACAAAGTGGTCAGTACATCAGGAAGACATAACAATTTTAACGACATATGGTACACCAAATTCGAGCACCTAGAGATATAAAGCCAATACTCACAGAAATGAAGGAATAAATAGTAATATAGTAGTAAATGACTTTAATTCTCTGCATTAGTCCATTTTCACTCTGCTAATAAAGACATATCCCAGACTGGGTCATTTATAAAGGAAAGAGGTTTAATTGGCTCACAGTTCAGCCTGACTGGAGAGGCCTCAGGAAACTTACAATCATGGTGAATGAGGAAGCAAACAGTTCCTTCTTCACATGGTGGCAGCAAGAAGAAGTTCCCAGTGAAGTGGGGGAAAACCCCTTATAAAACCATCAGTATTGTGAGAACTCACTCATTATCATGAGAACAGCCTAGAGGAACTGTCCCCATGATTCAATTACTCCCCGCAGGGTCCCTCCAACAACATGTGGGGATTATAAGAACTACAGTCCAAGATGTGATTTGGGTAGGGACACAGCTCAATCATATCACCAACCCACTTTCAACAGGATTATCTAGACAGAAAATCAATAAGAAAACAGCACAGTTGAATAGCACTGTAGAACAAATGGACATAATAGACTTATACATAATATTCCATACAATAGCAGAAAATACATATTCTTCTCAAGCACACATGAGACATTCTCCAGGATATCATATGTTAGAAAACAAAACAATCTTAACTAATTTAGGAAGATTTAAGTAATATCAAGTATCATTTCTGACATTAATGACAATCAGAAATCAACTATAGGGGGAAAGTTAAAAAAATCACAGATATGCAGAAAATTAACACACTTCTGAACAACCAGTGAGTCAAAGGAGACATAAAAAGAGTTCTCAAAGTTAGCAGAAAGAAAAAAATAACAAAGACTAAAAAATAAATAAAAGAGAGATTAAAAAGACAATGGAAAAGTTCAACAAAATTTAGAGTTAGTTTGTTGAAAAGATAAAAACAATGAAAAAACCTTTAGCTAAATTCACTGAGAAAAAAAGGGAGGAGTCAAATGAAATTGCACATGAAAGAGGAGACATCAATACATTTCTGTGATACCTCAGAAATACAAAAGATCATAAGAGACAACCATCAACAGTCATATGCCAACATGTTGGATGACTTAGAATAAATGGATAAAGTGTTAAAAACATGCAACCTACCAAGAATGAGTTATAAAGAAACAGAAAACCTGGGAAAAAACAAAAAACAAACAAACAAACAAACAAAAAACTATAATGGGTTAGGAGATGAAGCAGTCATCAACAACCTCCCAACAAAGAAAAGCCTGTGACTTCACAGCTTCACTGGTGTATTTTAACAAACATTTAAAGAAGAATTAATGGCAATCCATCTCAAACTCTTTCACAAAATTGAAGAGGAGGAAACATTTACAAATAATTGTATGTGGCCAGCATTAACCCTATAGTAAATCCAGGTAAAATACTGCCAAAAAGAAAATCACAAGCCAATATTCCTGTTGAATATAGATGCAAAAATTGTTAGCAAAATATTATCAAGCTGAATTTAACAGCACATTAAAAGGATCATATACCATGATCAAATGGGATTTATCTCTGATATGCAAGACTATTTCAACATATGCAAATTTATAAACATGATATAGCACATTAATAAAATGAAAGATAAAATCATATGATCAGTTGAATAGATGTAGAAAGAGCCTTTGACAAAATTCATAATAAAACAAATTCACAACCTTTCAGAATTAAAAAACAACTCTCAACAAATTAAGTATAAAAGGAATATATCTCAACATAATAAATATCATGTATGTCAAGTCCATAGCTAACATCATACTCAATGGTGAAAAGTTGAGACATTTTCTTCTACTATCAGAAGTGAAACAAGGATCTCCTCTCTCCTCACTTCTGTTTAATATAATAACTAGAAGTCCTAAACAGGGCAATTAGGCAAGGAAAATAAAGGCATCTGTATTGGAAAGGAAGAAGTAAAAGGTCTCTATTTGCTAATAACATCATAATATAATGATATTATGTACAGGAACCCTAAAGACTCTACCAACAAACTGTGAGAAGTAATAACAGAAATTCAGTCAAGTTGCTGGATACAAAGTCAGCATACGAAAGTCAGTTGACTTTCTACACACTAAGTAGGAACTATTTGGAAAAGGAGTTAAGAAAACTTTCCCATTTAAATAACATCCAAAAGAATAAAATACTTAGGAATAAATTGAACTAAGGAGGTAAAGTTTGAACAGTGAAAACGATAAGACATTGACAAATGAAATTAAAGAAGACACAAACGAATGGAAAGATATTCTGAGTTCATGGATTGAAAGAATTAGCATTATTAAAATGTCCATACTACCTAACATGACCTACAGAATCAATGCTATCCCTTTAAAAATTCCAGTGACATTTTCATAGAAATAGAAAAAAAAAATAAACATTAAATTTAAAAGACTCCAAAAGACCCCAAATAACCCAAGCAATCTTGAATAAGAACAAAGCTGGAGGCATCACACTTACTGATTTGAAAGTATATTTCAAATGTATATTAATACAAACAGCATGACAGTGGCATAAAATCAGACACATGGAACATGAAACAGACCAATGGAACAGAGTGGACAGCCCAGACATAAACCCACACATTTATGGTCACCTCTTCTTTGAAAAGGATGCCTATAATACGCAGTAAGAAAGGTTAGTCTCTTCAATAAATTGTCTTGGGACAAATAGACATCCCAAATACAAAAGAATAAAACTGGCTCTTTATCTTATACCATAAAACTTGAAACAGATTAAGGACTTACATATTAAGATCAGAGAATGTAAAACTCCTGGGAGCAAACAGGAGAAAACTCCTTGATGTTTGTCTTGGCTATGATTTTTTTTTTCTCTCTCTCTCTCTTTTTTTTTTTTTTTTAAGATATGACACCAAAAGCACAGGCAAGAGCATCACATCTTAGTCTTTTGGCTAAGATTATGTGTAGTGAACGCACAGGCAACAAAAGTAGAAATAGACAAATGGGATTGCATTTAAGTAAAAAGCTTCTGCAGAACAAAGGAAACAATCGATAGGGTAAAAAAATAATCTTTGGCCGGGCGCGGTGGCTCATGCCTGTAATCCCAGCACTTTGAGGGGCCAAGGCGGGCAGATCACAACGTCAGGAGATTGAGACCATCCTGGTTAACACAGTGAAATCCTGTCTCTACTAAAAATACAACAAATTAGCCGGGCGTGGTGGCACGAGCCTGCAGTCCCAGCTACACGGGAGGTTGAGACAGGAGAATCGCTTGAACCCAGGAGGTGGTGATTGCAGTGAGCCGAGATCATGCCACTGAACTCCAGCCTGGGGGACAGAGAGAGACTCTGTCTCAAAACAATAATAATAATACTAATACAAAATAAGATCTACAAAATGGGGAAAATGTTTTCAAACCATGTTTCTGTTAAGGAGCTAATATCCAAAATACACTTACAAAACTGAATTCAATAGCATAAAAACAAATAACCTGATTAAAAATTTAGTAAAGACCTGAACAGATATTTCTTCAAAGAAAACATACAAATAGTCAATAGGTATATAAAAGGTACTCAATATCACTAATCATCAGGGAAATGCAAATCAAAACCACAATGAGTTATCTTCTCATACCTTTTAGGATGGCTAATATTAAACAACAAGAGATAACAAGTGTTTATGGGGGTGTGGAGAAAAGAGAATGTTTGAACACTCTTGGTTGAAATATAAGTTGGTAGAACCATTATGCAAAACAGTATGAATATTTATCAGTATAAAAATAGAACTCTCATATCATCCAGCAATCCCACCTCTGGAGATCCCGCCATTATCTGTCTGTCTGTCTATCTATCTATCTATCTATCTATCTATCTATCTATCTATCATCTATCTATCTATAATGGAATATTTTTCAGCCATAAAAATAAGGAAGTCCTGCTATTTGCAACAACCTGGGTGAATGTGGCGAACATTATGCTAAATGCAATATGCTAAAGACAGACACAGAAAGACAAATATTGTATGACCTCACTTACATATGGAATCTGAAAAAGCCATACTCATAACAGCAAAGAGTAGAATGTTGGTTACCAGGGGCAAAAAAGGTAGGAATGAGGGGAGTGAGAAAATGTCAAGCAAAGTGTAAGAATGTTATAACATACATCAATTATACAGTTCTAATGAACTCTATGATAACTATGGTTAATAATACAGTATTGTATACTAGATGTTTGCTAAGAGAGTACATCTTGTGTTCTCATCACACACGAAAACAGTGGTTCCTATGTGAAGTTATATATGTGTTCATTAGCTTGATTGTGGTAATCATTTCACAATATGTACATATATCAAATCATTATATTGTACACCTTAAATATATACAGATTGTATTTGTCAGTTATACCACAATAAAGCTGAGGAAAAATAAATTATGGATCAGCTCCGTATTTGACATCATCTGACTTAGCTCTGGACTGCATGATGCACTATTACATGTATCAATTCCTAGCTCTCGTTTTTATTTATTTATTCTTTTTTTTTTTTTATAGAGACAGGGTCTTGCTGTCTTGACAAGGCAGGTCTTGAACTCCTAGACTCAAACTATCCTTCTGCCGCAGCCTCCCAAACTGCTGCAATTACAGGCATGAGCCACTGCATCTGGCCTCTAAGCTTCTGCTTTTAAAGGTCTTGTTCTCCAAACATGTATTTGGTCTTCTCTTGACAGTGGGAAAAAAAAAAATCTATCTTAAATGGCACTCAAAATAAGTTGTGATTTAAATGGGGGAGAAGGGAGTAATGGTAGTATATCAAAATAAGTGACCTTGGCCCAGGGACCATGGTCTTTACAAAAAGTTCTCCCAACATTGTGTGACCTTGGGCAGCAGGGAATTATAAGCTGCTGGTCTTTGTTTGGCTACTGTATAAGGCACTTCTGTTCATGTCTGGCTTAGTGAGTAGTAAATACAACCCCAAAGGAAAGAAACCAGGCTTTACATTGCGAAGTACACATTAGACATTTTTTCCCCAACAATAATACATGAAGAAAAGAAATATTATGCATGCTATTGTTTTCAAATAGAAAAATTATATCTATTGGGATTACTCTATTCTATCTATTCCTTAGGATTGTTCAAAAAGAAAATGTACTCCTCTTTAAGTATTAACCAGGGAAATGATTTCTTACTGCCTTGTTACTATAGGAAACTATATTTTCAGCAGGAGAGAAATGGGATTGCTTTCATTACTTTAATGGTATGACAGTTTTCCCAATGCAGAAAAGAATTTACTCTAGTGGCTTAAAAAGGCACTCACATGTAATGAGAAATTTTTGTCATATTGCAAATGCATATGATATTGGCCTACCTTTCAAAAACATGTGAAACTTTCTGCAGCTGTTTTATATAAAGTGTTATGACACTGGGTAGTTTTAACTTTTGAGATATTTCATCCATAAAAAACTTTTTTGAGACAGACTTATAGATAACCCAACTGTATTTATTCATATTTACTGTTCGCTTTTGTTGAATGCACAAATGATTTACCCAACTGTGTAATGACGTTCATTTCAATTTTATGGAACTATACATTTTCTTTTTGACTAGGATGGATGAGTTGTATAAAGTCTGAAATTTATGTGCAATGAAGTAAAATGCAAGCAATGAAAATGTTATGATACTTAACTACTAGGGAAATATTTGATTGGGGGCAGGTATCTTTTCTATGTTTGTAACCTCTCTTTTCTTTTTTTGATGTTGTTTTTATTAGAACACAGTAGCAATGAAAAAGTAAATTGTAAACATTCATCACCTAAGCATAGCATTTATTGATTTTCTCATATACAGCAGTTTGCATACTTTGTGATATATGTAGGAAACCAAGAAAAATGAAAGGTTATAACTGTTTACTGATTATGGATCTCCATGAATGTTTTTGAAAGCAACAACAACAACAACACCTCCATAACACAGTACATTATTATGAAAATACTCACTTAACTTGCCCAAGACGCACAGCCTATGGCTAAAAGAGACAAATGATTCTGTGCATTCAACATGTGTATGTCTTTACTTACTGATAAGCCTCCATGTCTATCTCATATTTACGTTCAGACTGCTATTCTAAATTCAGAGTAAATAATCATTGGTTTCAGAAGGTGACAATTATCTCCCAGTGTTTTAATTTCCCATAACATAAGTAGATATTTGGTGAGATTAGCTGTATAAGTTTTATTCGATTACATCAACAGTTGAAGCCGTAATATAGCAATGCAAATGTGCTAATGACAGTCTTTTGCTTATAAATTGATTTAGATGAATATATGATCTGGCTCCACAAAAACAGATTTCCATTTAGATTTGAAAATCTAGTTAATTACTGGGCATAATGGATGCAGAGTAGAATTAATAAATGTAAGTATCGATCAGTGGGTGATTGAGATTAAGGTTGAAACGCTACATAAAAGTTAGTTTCCACCACTTGTTAGCTAACGGTGTCAAATATGATAATTATCTTTTACATTGTAGTGTGAGAAAATATCTATTTAATATTTTCAAATAATGTAATTAGATCAAGAGTACATATGTCTAATGCTCTTGGAATCTACATCAATGATGTTGAATAGTGATAGTTTAAGTCTTCTAAAGTTCATAAATTCAACTGACAATAGGAGACTAATGATCAGTGCAGAAAGTAGTCACTAAGAAGTAGAAGCTTTAGGTTGATGCAAAAGAAATTGTGGTTTTTGCCATTAAAAGTAATCACTTTTGCACCAATCTAATACTCAGTTTTCAATTTTAAATTCATCATTTCTTCTCCAGTCTTGGGCAAGTCCCTTTCTTCATTTTGCCTCTACTTTATACTTTACAAAAAGATAAAATGTTTTGTCTGCTTCATAATGTTGTAATTCTTAGTAGGGGTACTTTGGAGAAAGAAATACTGCCTAAATGGAAGAAATAATACTATCAATAAAAATATATAAATGCAATAAGCACACTTAACTAAGGGTAAAAATCTAGTGCATTACTTAAATGAAGTCTAAAACTAAGCTAATTTAAGTTCTGGCCACCTTTTTCAAGCAGATGCTACAACATGCATAAAATGTGAAGGCTCTCATTTATATTTGAATATATTATCTGAAAAGTCAATGTCCAGTCCTATGCTACTTATTTCGTTGCTTGTTTTCCAGGAAATTTAATTTTCTACAGCAAAGTCAAACTTAAGAAAAAACACCAAACATCTAAAATAGCTATTGGCCATCCTGTCTCTAAAATTATCCATTTTTTCTTTTATTACTTTAATTTTTTGTTACTACAGGTAATTTAGCAAACTACTGTTTTTTAGTTTTCACTATTTTTTCTTTTTATAATCTGAAGCAAGGAAGAGTTGAGCAAAAAGGACTTGGGAATTATGACAACTGAAAAAGCTCATCTCAATGATAGCAGAAATGACAGTTTGACAGTCTGCTATCAAAAAATAAGACAGAAGAACTATAAATTTTTTTTTATAGTATGGTGAGCTTTCCTACTGATGACCCTGAGTCAACAACAAAAACAAAGAATGAAACCATTTTTGATGTTCCCTGGCTAAGAAATCAGTAGTTTCTAATCTGTTTTTTGTTTGTTTGTTTGTTTTGAGACAGAGTTTCACGCTTCTTGCCTAGGCTGGAGTGCAGTGGTGCCATCTTGGCTCACCACAACCTCCACCTCCTGGGTTCCAGCAATTCTTATGCCTTAGCCTCCTGAGTAGCTGAGATTAAAGGCTCCCCACCACCACACCCAGCTAGTTTTTGTATTTTCAGTAGAGACAGGGTTTCGTCATGTTGGCCAGGTTGGTCTTGAACTCCTGACCTCAGGTGATCCGCCCTTCTCAGCCTCCGAACATGCTGGGATTACAGGCATGAGCCACCGCATCAGGCCTATAGTTCATGTTTAATGATGTCATAAAACCATGTAAAATTTATTTCTAAATTTTATTTTATTTTAAGTTCTGGGATACATAGGAAAACTTGTGCCATGGTGGTTTGCTGCACCTATCAACCCATCGTCGAGGTATTAAGCCCTGCATGCTCTCCCTCCCTGCACCCCACCCCCCATCCGGCCCCCTGAAAAGCCCTGGTGTGTGTGGTTCCCCTCCTTGTGTCCATGAGTTCTCATTGTTCAACTTGCACTTACGAGTGAGAACATGCAGCGTTTGGAAACCATAGGAAATTAAACCAGGGAAGGATGTGAGATCTTACCTAAGACAATGAGTCCTCATTCTGTGGATGAGAAACTAAAGCAATTAGAGTTTCATGATTTGCCCAAGGTTACAAATAAAGGTTTAAAATGGATAAATTTTAGCTGATGGGGTAAATTTTAGTATCTATAAAACTTTTAAACATGAAATCATTTAAACCTTAGCAATGAAGGGTGTGTGTGTGTGTGTGTGTGTGTGTGTAGCTATACTTATATATCCATACTTATTTATATACCAACATATGCACTGCTCCAGCAACTATATATGAGAAACATATGTCTTAGTTGTTAAGTCTAACATTCCTCCAATATTTCTACAATATTTTTAAAACTCAGAGTTGAGCATGAACATATTTGTGCTATTAGGATTCACCCTAAAGTTACAAGTCTTCATCTGGGAAATAAACCTGATTAAGTCCAGAATAATTTAATCCTTGATGTTGGATTGGGAGTGCAGAAGTGTCATTTTTTTGGTTCCTTATTTCTGACAAATACACAAGATAACAGATGAAATTCACTTATGTGAATGTGTTATGTATAGGTTAAAAAGCAAGTCAGAAAGACAGAGGTAGAAAGCAGTGAGTTATCTTAGACTTTCAAACCATGAATAGCCATTTATTATACTACAGTTTTCAAAATGTGATCCATGAGTCATTACATGAGAATTGCCACAATCATTTAATGCAGGGATTCTCATACAATGATATAATTGCAATGCGATGGAAGATGACATAGGTTTGGCACCTGTGTGGGGAGGAAAGGAGGGAAGGAAGAATGAGTAAGAAGAATTTCACATTGCAGTCCAGTTCTGAGAACACTGGATCCAGGCAATGAAAATCCCGCTCCCACCCCTCACACACCTATTTATGAAAAGTCTAATTAGGCTTTGTAATATTTCTGAGACGAAGTATTGTTTAGGAAGAAAACTGAACAATAAATAGAAATTATGTAGGAGAAAAGAAATGAGAGTTTCAAGAACTAGCATATGCGAAGACTTGGAGGTAGGACAGAAAGCTCAGCATATATAAAGTACTAAAAGGTGTTCAATCTATTGACCATAAAGTTAGGAGTAGCTGTGGATGCCAGAAAATTAAGTCAATTTACAAAAGAAAGTGATGTATAAGCCTGGGTAAGGAGTTAGATTTTGAGAAAGGAATTTTCTAAAATGGCAAAGATTAAACATATTTAAATACTTATAGGAAGAAGCTGATAAAAAGAACTTGATTAATAAAAAAAGGGAATAGACAACTGACAGAAACACCCTTGTTAGGAGTAGTATTGGCACTTACCTTATATTCTCTATTAAGTAGAGCGTATGTTGTCCTTACATATCTCCTCTCCTTATAGCCAAACTTCATGAGAGAGTTATCTTGGTTCCCTGAATTGTTTTCCACCCATGCATCTAATACCTCACCCCATTACAATTTGCTGTTATCTCTATGCCCACCACTAAACTTGATCTAACAAAAATAATCAATGATCCCCTATAAATAAATTCAATGGATAGTCCACATTACATACTTACTCAATTTTCAGTGACTTTTACTTATGTTGATCATTACCATCTTTTCAATAATTCTCTTCATAATGCCTGCACATCTGCGCGAAAAGATGCATTAGTAAGCTCCTAATTTGACTATGTCCCTTCCTTCTCTCTTCCAGTAACAATTATTATTATTTCCAGGCAACTATTATCAATTGCTTGGATTTCTTTTATGTCTCCCTAGTGCATTCCTGAATTAGGCACTGACCTCTATGAAATAGCTAGTTATCTTTTTTAAAAAAATGTAATTCTGCTCTTGTCACCCCCCTGATTAGCCTAACGTAGTCAAATATTTTTTCTACTAATTGAATTGTGTTAGGATAATTAGATATGCATGAGTTTTCTAAAGGGCCACCATGCTTATGTACATTAGACAAAGGACTAAAGTTCTGCCAACCTTAAAGTTTTAGAAGAAAGAATAAAATAGTTCTCCATAACTACCAAAATATGTGTAAGCAAGAGTGGCTCTTTCAATTCCGGAGCTTGTCCCATATCTCATTCTAATAAAAAGGATGCCACCCCTGATCTCTGCATATTTCCTTCCATATGTTCTTGCCAACACCAAATCTAGCAGCTTGAAAAGTGCTGAGGATTAAAAAAGAAACAGACTATTTTCTTAACTTTTATGCTTCTATATCATGACACTCTCGTGTCTTTTTTTTTTTTATCTGTACCTTCTCATTAGGCTTGAGTTGAAAAGCAATTTATGTTACTGAAATGCAAGAGTATAAATGAAGATAATTTTTCTGTGTGTTTAATGCTCTATCCCTAATAACTGAAACAGTCCCTGGAACACACTAAATTTTCTGTGTTAAAAGCCTTCAATAAATGAAGAAAACTAGAATCTGTGCTGCCAGATTCTCTTTTGACAGTCTTCACCAACATATTGCAGAATGAAATCACCAGACAGAAGTAGGCATTTAAAATGAAAGTTATTCTACAGTGGGACCAAGTGAGGTTGTTAATTTCCAGTGATGGTCAATCTGAAATGATGTGGGAACATACACCATAAAAAAAAGAGGAAGAGGAAGGTGTATTAATAAGATATAAAGAAACAAACACAGAAAATGGCTGACTCCTCTTAACTGTGGCAGTAGAGAAAACCCAGGATGGCCTCTGCTACGTACAATCTTTTTGTTTACTACCTGATGAACCACATGTTTGTGGAGTCCCGTGGTCATCCATCCTGCATTCACTTCCTATGTCTCACCAATAAATTGTGGCATATTATTTAGTGACCAAAATGCCCAACTAACAGATCAAATCTTATAAATTTGTAGTAAATCATAATAGATGAGTGTCTCCTTAAAGTAAAACGGAGGTTAAAAATACGGCTGAAAATACCTTCCACCTCTGCAGATGAAACTGAAATTAGCAGATAGTCTGGAAGCACGTGCTAGTGGAGACAGCATATGGAGGATAAGTCAATGAGTGAAATGGGTAAATAATTGAATTCAGGACAAAATCTTCTGGATTTCTTGCTCAATTCTGATACTTTCTGGAAGTAAAGCCTTGGGGAATTCACTTAGTCTCCTTGAGTTTGGTTCTCACATTTGCAAAATAAGGATAAAAAATATCTTGCCTATCTCTCCGAGGCATTGAGAGGATCAGGTTTCATAATATCCGTGAAATGGCTTTCTAAAATGTATAGCAATCTTTTAATCATCATTTTACTTAAAACTATTATCATAAAACTCTATTCCATGTCCACTGGTACTTCTTAAATGAAACTGTGTCTTTTGTTTTTTAACACAAATTACAAGGTGAGTTTTACCTTTGCGTTCAGTGGTAACTGAAGCAGCTTCTCCCCCGGAGTCTGCAAAGTCAAAGCAGAGCATAAGGCACTGCAAGTACAGGTCTGAAACCTGACTAAAGATCAGGGAACTACACAGAGTCTAGTTCAAGCTAAAACCGCTCCTTGATCACTTTCTCTGGGGAGAAAAAGGAAAAAGAAAAAAAAAAAAGAAAAAGAAAAAGGAACAAGAAAAGACTCTGCTGCCTAGAATGGAAGTCTTGATATAATAATGTCTGAGTCTGGCTTTTTGAAAGGAGTTTAATCACTGCTTACTTAAGGAAGGCGAGGGAGGAGGGCCTGTCACCTCAGTCCCTGAAGAGAGAGGTCAAAAATCTGCTTCTGCTTTTTGCCACAATTAGTCCCAGTGAATGCTCCCTGCAAGATATTCTGAGGCTGGAAAGGTCTTCACACAGAATAAAAAAATTGTTCTTATTGTTACACCTGTGTCTTCCAAGCAGAGAGAAGGCATGTCTGCTACAGTGTACAGTGTTGGTATGACTAGAGAACACATGTACAAACCGAGTAGATACAATAATCTTAGTGTCTGGTTACAGAGGCAATGTATTTGGATGTTTGCTTGGCATTTTAGAAATATTTCTATGGTATCATTGTCATAAAGCCTGAATTAAATACCGTGGTTCACCTGAAATTTGGGGCCCAGGGTGAATTACCATAAAAATATGAATCCAGTAACTCAAATGTTTCTTTTCCAGCAGATATAGAATTAGGAACAATGATTTGGCTTGGGAAAAATAAGAACCTACCACCTTTCCTCAACATACAACAAATCAAAGCAAACAGTTTACTTCCTTTTTTTTTTTTTACTTGTCATGGACTCCAAGCAAAGGAGGAATTGTTTGGTTTTGGGTGGTTTCACACTTCAAAATTCTCAGTGATTTACCACATCTTAATGCAATCATTCAGTGCCACTAAACAATACAGAGCTCTGCTGTGTGTGAAAATGTGATGAGGAAAGGCACCTACAGCAGTAATGCACAGTCACAAAAGTCACATAGTTTAATATTACAAAGATGTGGGAGACAATATGTTTATGTCTTTTTACTTTTTTTTTTGTCTGTCACCCAGTGCAGTGGCGGGATCTTGACTCACTGCAAGCTCCACCTCCTGGGTTCTCGCCATTCTCTTGCCTCAACCTCCCTGGTAGCTGGGACTACAGGTGTCCGCTACCATGCCTGGCTAATTTTTTTGTATTTTTAGTAGAGATGGGTTTCACCACGTTAACCAGGATGGTCTCGATCTCCTGACCTCATGATCCATCCACCTCGGCCTCCCACAGTGCTGGGATTACAGGCATAAGCCACCGCACCCGGTGTCTTTTTACTTTTTATATGAGAAAAAAATGAGAACCAGTAAAACCTAATGTTGTACAAGGTTGCAAAACTGACTAATGTTGAAATTGGGATGAGAACCTGTTTCCCAATTTCTAGATCTATGAAATTTCCAGTTTGTATTATCACTTCCCTATTTTTCCTCAGGAATAGTTCTAAACTAATGCTTCCAGATAGGATGAACTCATTGCTCTATAAATATATAATGTTCATCTACAAGAATAAAACCATTGTGGGAGTATACGTTTCATACTTTGCCTATATTGATAGGTCCAGAGCAGAGAGTGAAACACTAATTTGATGCTTTCAAAAACATTTTAATGCTAAAGTTCCCCTTCTGATTTGTAGAAGATAGCCTTGAAATTCTACAAACATGCCAGTAACAGTGACTCTCCTCTGTGCTGTTTTTTCTACATACTCACTCGTTATATCATTTTATTAAAAAGCTGATAAAAACATTTTAAAAGAAAAATCATCATAAAGTGGAGTTACAAAACCAAATAATGCTTCATGCTGTAGTATGATAGGATTAGAAGAAAAATATCAATACTAAAATGAACACCAACTGCTTGTGCCCAATCATTAAAACTAATTTAAAAAAATCAACCTATGAATAAGAATAATACATGTTTCCATAGATAGAGGCCAAGAAACAAACACAATTACAATTACTTATATGTATCATTGTTATTTAAGAGTTTGTTTGGGTTCTCATTTTCAGGGATAAACATCCAAAAATACTGAAAAGGAAGGAAAAAGGGAATGAAAGACAAGTATTTGTGTAACTGCAAATATTTGAATTTCAGTAAGCTTTCAAATACTCTTTACTTAAATGAAAATCCATCCAGTAGGGAAATACAGTATTTGTTTAAGATTTTATTCTGATATAAATGTATCCTGAATTGTTCAGATATGGGGATACACAACAATAGTAGACTGAATAATGTCTCCTCACCCCACCCTCGAAAACATGCTATTCACATCCTAATCCCTAGAAATTGCGAATGCTACCTTATTTAGAAAAAGAAAATTTGCAGATGTGGTTAATAATTTTGAGATGGAGAGATAACTGTAGGTTGTAGGGATGGGTCCAATATGCAATAATAAGGGTCCTTACGAGAGGAAGGCAGGGGGAAATCTGACTATGGAAGAGAAGAAAACAATGCAACCACAAAAGTAGAGACTGCAGGAATATGGCCAAGAACCAAGCAATGCTGGCAGCCACGAGAGGTTGAGAGAGGTTCAGAGCTTCCAGAAGGAACCAGCCTTATTGACACCTTGATTTTCACACTATAAGACTGATTTCAGTCATCTGGCCTCTACAATTGCAAGAGAATAAGTGTTTATTGGTTTAAGTTGCTATGTTTATGATAATTTCTTACACTCACAATAGGAAACTAACATAACAGCAATAGAGAATTCATTAAGACAAATATTGGTGACACCTAATTTGAAAAAAAAAAGTTAAACAATGTCCTTACATGGGAACTTTGGAGTATGACATGTCTTTGAAAAGATTATTATCTGAATATGATCATTGTATTAGTTCATTTTCACGCTGCTGATAAAGACGTACCCAAGACTGGGTAATTTATACAGGAAAAAGGGTTTAATTGACTTATGGTTCTGCGTGGCTGGGGAAGCCTCACAATTATGGCAGAAGGCAAGGAGGAGCAAGTCACCTCTTAAGTGGATGGCAGCAAGCAAAGAAAGAGCTTTTGCTAGGAAAGTCCCCCTTCTAGAACTGTCAGACCTCACGATACTTACTCACTTATCACAAGAACAGCACATAAAAGACTTACCCCGTGATTCAATTACCTCCTACCAGATCCCTCCCACAACACATGGGAATCCAAGATGAGATTTGAGTGGGGACACAGCCAAAACATATTCCAGTTCTGGCCCCTCCCAAATCTCTTGTCCTCACATTTCAAAACCAATCATGCCTTCACAACAGTCCCCTAAAGTCTTACCCCACTTCAATATTCACTCAAAAATCCACAGCCCAAAGTCTCATGTGAACCAAGGCAAGTCCTATCTTCCTATGGACTTGTAAAATCAAAACAAGTTAGTTACTTCCTACATATGACAGGAATATCGGCATTGGGTAAATACAGCCATTCCAAATGGGAGAAACTGGCCAAAACAAAGGGGCTACAGGCCCCATGCAAGTCAGAAATCCAGCAGGGGAGTCAAATCTTAAAACTCCAAAATGATCTCCTTTGATTCCATGTCTCATATCCAGGTCATACTGATACAAGAGGTAAGCTCCCATGGCCTTGGGCAGCTCCACACCTGTGGCTTTGCAGGATATAGCCCTGCTTCTGGCTGCTTTCATGGGTTGGTGTTGAGTATCTGTGACTTTTCCAGGCAGATGGTGCAAGCTGTCAGGGGATCTACTATTCTGGGGTCTGGAGTATGGTGGCCTTCTTCTCATATCTCCACTAGGCAGTGCCCAGTAGGGACTGTGAGTGGGAGCTCTGATCCCACATTTCCCTTCCACACTGCCCTAGCAGAGGTTCTCCATGAGGGCCCTTCCCCCGCATCAGATATCTGCCTGGACATCCAGGCATTTCTACACATCCTCTGAAATCTAGGCAGAAGTTCCCAAATCTCAATTCTTGACTTCTGTGCACCCACAGGCTCAACACCATATGGATGCTGCCAAGACTTGGGGCTTCCACCTTCTGTAGCAACAGCCTGAGCTGTACCTTTGCCCTTTCAGCCATGGCTAGAGTGGCTGACACAAAGGATGCCAAGTCCCTAGACTGCAAACAGCAGGAGGTCCCTGGGCCTAGCACATGAAACTATTGTTTCCTCCTAAGCCTCTGGGCCTGTGATGAGAGGGGCTGCTTCAAAGGTCTCTGACATGTCCTGGAGACATTTCCCCCATTGTCTTGGGGACTAACATTCGGCTCCTCATTACTTATGCAAATTTCTGCCGCTGGTTTGAATTTCTCCACAGAGAAAGGAATTTTCTTTTTTATCACATTGTCAGGCTGCAAATTTTCCAAACTTTATGTTCTGTTTCCTTTTTAAAACTGAGTGTCTTTCACAGCATCTAAGTCACCTTTTGAATGCTTTACTGCTTAGAAGTTTCTTCTGCCAGATACCCTAAGTCATCTCTTTCAAGTTCAAAGTTCCACTAATCTCTAGTGCAGGGGCAAGATGCCACCAGTCTCTGCTAAAACCTAACAAGAATCAACTTTGCTCCAGCTCCCAAAACGTTCCTTATCTCCATCTGAGACCACTTCAGTCTGGATTTCATTGTCTATATCACTGTCAGCATTTTGTTCAAAGTCATTCAACAAGTCTCTAGGAAGTTCCAAACTTTCTCACATTTTCCTGTCTTCTTCTAAACCCTTGAAACTGCCCCAACCTCTGCCTGTTATCCAGTTCCAAAGTTGCTTCCATATTTTTGGTATGTTCTCAGCAGTTCCCCACTCTACTGATACCAATTTACTGTATTAGTCTGTTTTTATGCTGCTGATAAAGACATACCATAGGCTGGGTAATTTATACAGGAAAAAAGGCTTAAAGGACTTACAGTTCCACATGGCTGGGGAAGCCTCACAATCACGGTGGAAAGTAAAGAGGAACAAGTCATGTCTTACATGACAGGCAGCAGGCAAAGAGAGAGCTTGTGCAGGGAAACTCCCCCTTATAGAACCATCAGAGATTGTGGGACTTATCCACTATTACGAGAACAGCACAGGAAAGACCTGCTCCCATGATTCAATTACCTCCTGCCAGGTCCCTACCACAACATAGGAATTCAAAATGAGATTTGTATGGGAACACAGCAAAACCATATAAACCATCTTGCTTTTCTATGGTTTAATTCATTAGAAATAGGGAAGAATAAGTTCCAGGACTCTATTACACAATAAGGTAACTATAACTAATAGTGTATTTTATATTACAAAATAGCTAGAAGACAAGATTTTAAATGTCATCATCACAAAGATAAAATCAATGTTAAAGTGATGGATGTGCTGCTTACCCTGATCTGATCATTTTACAATGTATAAAAGTATTGAAAATTCACACTGTAACCCATAAATATGTATGATTATAGTGTATTAATTATAAAAAAAAGCTTTAAAATATGTCATCCAGCTTGTGTTAGGCTTCTTGTTTCCAAGTAGAATTTAGTCCCAACTTAAATAGCTTTCATTTGAGCTATTTTTTTCTTCCTAATATTATCTCTATATCCTGCTTTCCTGTAAAATATATTATGGTGCTCATTTAAAATTAAGCCACTACTTAAAATTATTTATTGTGCTAAGTTTGCATATGGACATTTTGATGGTTATAATATGAGCGCCTAACAGTGAATTCTTACAGATTACACTGTCATGAACAAGTCTTACCAGGCTTGGAAGAGAAGAAAAATGAAAGCAAGTGAGATCCCCCAAGCACTTGCTCTCACATCTGCCCCTGAAACATCATTTCTATATATTTACATGGCATTTCTACCTGGTGATGAAAGTCAAATGCTGCCCAAGATGAGAAAATCTCTAGGGAGCAGTAATGTGAATTGGAATAAAGGTGAAGCTATTTACAAGAATACAAATGTGAAGTTACCTGCTCATTTAATTTTATAGACTCGTTCAAAAATAGCCCTTGAAAACAGAACAGGATACTAAATCAAAAGAAAGGTTTTATAGACTTAATTAGGCAAAGTATAAAATTTGAAAGCTAAAAATCTGGAAATGAATTCAAGCTTCACCAGTCTTTTGCTTCCCTTATTTATGTATTGTGGCAGATATACACAAAACTGCACTCCAACAAGTCAAGCCATTGTATTATAACCATGCTTGAGGGTGGATGGAGTCAGTGACATGCTTCTGGTCAACAGAATATTGGCATACCTCAGAGAAATTGCAATAGTTCTAGACTACTGCAATAAAGCAAATGTTGCAGTAAAGTGAGTCACACAATTTTTTTGGTTTCCCAGTGCATATAAAAATTATTGATACATTTACAATACACTGTAGTATATTAAGTGTGCAATAGCATGATGTCTATATATATATACACACACATCCTGTATATAGAGTTATATACATCATATATAAGCAATAAAGTATTTTTAAGTTGTATATATAGACATATATGAGTATTTTAAAGCTATATGTGAGTATTTTAAAATTAATGTGTATATATATAGATATCTATAGACATCAATCTCTCTACATATATGTCTATATATATACACACACAGAGCTTAATTTAAAAATACTTGATATGTGTATATATATATGTATAAGTTGCATATATATGAAGTATATATATATGCTGTATATGTCTCTTTATATAAAGGGTATGTATAGTAGGTTTCATCTCAAGAAACCACCTTTTTTGCTCATGTATAGGGTGTAACTCCATTCATTCAAGTTGGATCATGAAATTACAACAATTCAGTCACATAATCAGACTCCACTTCCAATTCTCTTGCTATTTACATCACATCTACAGTTACATCCTCCGCTGAAGTCTTGAACACCTCAAAGTCATCCAGTAGGGTTGGAATTAAGTTTGTACAAACTCCTGTTAATATTGATATTTTGACCTCCTCCCATGAATTGCTAATGTTTTAAATAACATCTAGAATGATAAAAAAATTAGTAGATTTTTAATTTACTTGGCCCAGATCCATCAGAATAGTCACTGTCTATGTCAGCTATAGGCTTATGAAATGCATTTCTTGAATAACAAAAATTGAAAGTAAGAATTACTCCTTGATCCATAGATGCATAATAGATGTTGTGTTAGCAGGCATGAAAACAACATGAATTTTCTTGATATCTCTGTTGGAGTTTTTGGGTGACCAGGTGCATTTTCAATGAACAGTAACATTTTGAATGAATTTTTTTTTCCTGAGCAGTAGATCTCAGCAATCATCTTAAAATATTCAGTAAATCATACTATAAATAGATGTGCTATCATCCAGGCTTTGTTGTTCTATTTAGAGAGCACAGGCTGAGCAGAGTTAGCCTGAATTTTAGAACACTAGGATTTTTGGAATGGTAAATGAGCATTGGCTTCAATTTAAAATCACCACCTACCCTGGCCCGTAACAAGAGAAACGCCTGTCATTTGAAACTTTGAAGCCAGAAATTGATTAATCCTCTCTTGTTATGAACATCCTAGATGACATATTCTTCCAATATAAGGCTGTTTTTGTTTGTTTGTTTGTTTGTTTGTTTTTGCAATGAAAATCTTTTGTGTAGTGTAACCAGTAAGAACATACAACATTGACTGATTAAGTTTGACCTGTATCAATTATCTTATGTAGAGCTTCTGGATAATTTTCTATAGCTTCTACATCAGCACTTTCTGCTTCACTTTGCACTTTTATGTTATGGATATGGCTTCTTAAACCTCATGAACCAACCTCTGCTAGCTTTTGATTCTTCTTCTGCAGCTTTCTCATGTCTCTCAGTCTTCATAGAATTGAAGAGAGTTAGGGCTATGATCTGGATTAGGATTTGGCATAAGGGAATGTTGTGGCTGAATTGATCATCCATCTAGACCACTAAAACGTTCTCCATGTCAACAATAACACTGTTTCACTTTCTTATCACTCTTATGTTTGCTGAAATAAATGACTAATAGTTACTGAGTTTTACTATGCAAAGTCTTTTTGCATGTATTAACTGGTAAAGACTGTGTAAAGCTGATTATAGACTTTATAGTTTATGTGGTACGTAGCTCACTTTTAATTTTTTTCAAGAACTTTTTCTTTGCCTTCACAACTTGCTAATCTTTTGATGCAAGAAGCCTAGCTTTCAACCTATCTTCACACTTGACATGTCTTTCTCACTAAATATTATCATTTCTGGCTTTTGAAGTAAAGTGAGAGAAGTGTATCTCTTTCTTTCATTTAGACTTTTACACGCCATTGCAAGGTTATTAACTGGCCTAATTTCAATGTCGTTGTGTCTCAGGGAATAGGAGGGCCCGACAAGGGGGAGAGAGGAAGGAACATCCTGTCGATGGAGCAGTAAGAACATATAATATTGACTAAGTTTGACATTTTATGTGGTTATGATTCATGGTGTTACAAAACAATTATAATGGGTAACACCAAAGATCACTGATCACAGATTATTATAACAGATATAATCACAATGAAAAGTTTAAAATAGTCTAAGAATTAACACAATGTGACACAGACATGAGCCTTGAGCACATGCTGTTGGAAAAACAATGCCCAAAGACTTGCTTGATGTAAGGTTGCCACAAACTTTCAATTTGTAAAAAATGCAGTATCTGTGAAGCACAATAAAGCAAAGCACAATAAAATGAAGTATGCTTGTATAGCAAAAGTGATGAGGTGGCACTCTCAAGATTGTGTTACTTTACAGAAGACTCAACCTTACAGGAGTGAAGAGAGTCTCTTGCTATATTTGAAGAAGTTAGGTCCCACATGATGTGAGAATCTTTGGGAGTTTCACATGGCAAAGAATTCAGAGTAGGGAATGTCTCTTAGAGCTGACAGCAATCTCTGCATGAGATTAATGCAGCAAGAAAATAGGACCTCATTCTCAGAGCTGCAAAAGAATGAATTCTGCCAACCGTGGAGATAGAAAGAGAACCTCAGGCCCTAGGAAGAAACACAGCAGGCTGTCACCTTGGTTGAGGCCATGGAAGATCCTAGAGGACTCATCCAAGCTGTGTTGTGACTCCTGTACCACAGAAACTAGATAATAAGTGTTAAGCTGCTCAATTTGGGATAATTCATTGAGCAACAATAGAAAATTAATATATCTATAAATTATGTAAATCAGCTCTATACAGTCTTTATCAAATAATGGATGTAAAAAGACTTGTGCACAGTAAAACTTAGTTATCAGTATACTTATTGAAAAATACAGGATTAAAGCCATGCCAAAGCTATAATTCTATACATTAGTTTACATATATAAAGATGCTTTATCAACATCAAGTTTTGAGAAATTTGTGAAACCTCCTAATTTGTAAATCAACATCAACAATCTAATCAAAATAAAGATTTGGAAGACAATCACTTTGTCACCATCAGTCAATATGTCTGAATTCTACTCTTTTACATGTTGATGTATTTAGTCTTGAGACCGAAATTATATTTTTCAATAGAAATTGTTTAATATAAATTATTTTAACAGATACACTCTAACCCTACTAGATGCTTTTTAGTTAATTATCTGGGGAAAAAAGCTAATGGAACAAGCTAGATTTTCTAGATATGAACGCATACTTTGATACTCCTTTGCAATGGTGGCATAAACAGAACTTGTTGTGTGGATTTTGATGTCAAGACCAGGCTTACATCTAAGCTGTACTCTTGCTTTTTATTTGACCTTGAAGTCACTTAATCTGTCCTGGGACCTTAGTTTCTTAAACTTTAAAATGAAAGCATCCCTCATCATTATTGTTGATGTCCATGAAGATATTTTCTAAAATGTAACTTCTTATAAAATATTACTTATCATTTAATATTTTTTATTTTACTGCTATTTAATGAATGTGAAAATGACAAGGAAAAGAGATCAATCTTCGATGTATCATTTTCTACAATCTCAATTATGTAGAGTCTTGTTCTATGATAAAAAGTCTTTTCTTAAAAGAAGTTTTTTAAAGTCTTTGTTTATACATTTTGCCTTTCTGACAGTTGCTTCTGCAATTCTCACAGCCCTTATTTCTATATTTTCAAGAGAGAAAATCCATCAAGGTGATCAGAAAAAATGTCAAACATGGTCAGAATGTTGAGTTAAAGTATCAGCACATTTCAGATTTCTGACTATGCCACTATCACAAGAAAGCAAGTAACGGCAAACTGTTATCAAATTACTGATCAGGATTTAATAGAAATTAATTGTACTTCAAATACAGATTTGTGATATACCATCCCAGCTTTTATAACTTCTATAAAGCAGCATTGCATGTAATGTAGCATTTTATGTAATATAACATGTCTTACAAATTAGTAGATTTTGAAACCAGGGCTTCTCTTTTGTCTTTCCAGATGTTCCTTTTTTTTTTTTTTTTTTTCCCAACAGCTTTACTGAGATATCTTTGACATAGAAAATTGCATATATACAAGGTGTATTAAGTGATCTTGTGATATATGCATACGCTATGAAAAGATCACAATAATCAAATTACCATGTCCATTACCACTAACAGTTAGCATTTTGTACATTTACGTATGCATATTGATAATATTGATAATGTGTATTTGATAATACTTAATTTACGATCTATTCTCTAGTAAATTTCGAGTATACAATAGAATTTCGTTAACCCTCATTACCAGACTGTTCACTACATTTTCAGAACTTACTCATCTTGCATAACTGACAGTTTGAACCTTTTGACCAGTATCACCCCATTCTCCCTTACCCAGTCCCGTACCTCAGTTTGTATGAGTGATCAAATCATCATAGGAATTATTCAGTTTAACTGAATTAAGCATGGAAGAAGATATTTATAACTTTTGTACCAAAGAGACTGATAATTAAGCAATTTCTATCTAAAAATATTATATTTCTTTTTTACACAGAGAAACATGTAATCTAAATGTCAAGAAATGTGCCTCTTTTTGTTTGTTTATCCCACGATCCTCATTACTTAGCACAAAACTTGACTTGTGATATGATTTAGTAGGGCTCTGTGACATAGTATATTAGGTTTGTGCAAAAGTAGTTGTGGTTTGTACCATTAAAATAGATGGCAAAAACCACAATTACATTTGCACAAACCTAGATTTAGAAACAGACTTTGTCATCAGATGACATGGGTTTAGCTGTATGATTTGCAGCAACCTACTTATATTCTTTAAGCCTCAAATTTATCAAATATAAGAGATAAGTAATAATATTATATTCCTTGTATATTATTATGAGGATTAAATAAGATAATGTCTTATTTAAGACATTATCTTAAATAAGAAAGTGCCTACTCTGCACCTTGTACATAGTAATCTGTAAATAATTTTTACTATTATAATGCTAGTTAGCATCAACAAAATGCATAATTATTTTAATTTATATAGGCCTTGTATTAGTTATGATTAGGTACAGAATTATTTTTAACAGTGGCTTATAGAAGAAAGGATTGTTTGTTCACTTTTATTTTCTTTGACCAACCCTTCGGAGGTAGACTATCCAGAACTGCATGGTGCTCCCTAATGTTTCGACTCGGATACCTTTTGTGCAGGCTTCATTCCTCAAATCAATGTTTTGTTTAGGATGGCTATAAATATTTTTGTAAATACTTATTTAAGTTTTTTTTTAATTGAATAAATATCTAGGAATGTGATTGCTGGGTCATATGATATGTTTATATTTAAGTTTATAATAATATTCTAATAAAAACCAAAAGATAACACTTCATATATTCTAGGATGGCTAAAATTTAAAAGACAGACAATAGCAAGTATTAGTGAGGTTATGGAGAAATTGGAACCTTACTATATTACTGGTAGGAATGTAAAATGGTGCTGCTATTTTAGAAAGTCTGACAGTTTCTCAAAATTTTATACATAAAGCTACATATGATTCATCAAATTAACTCTTAGAGTTATATCTGAGAGAAGTGAAAGCATATGTTTACCTAAGGACTTGTACATTAATAGTTATAGCCACATTATTCATAATAACTAGCAAGTGAAATCAAGGTACTGTCATCATTCTTCACAGAACTAGAAAAAACAATCCTAAAATTCATATGGAACAAAATAGACCACATCTCCAAGGCAAGAAGAACAAATCTGGAGGCATCATGTTACCCGACTTCAAACTATACTACAAGGCAATAGTTACCAAAACAACATGGTCCTGGTATAAAAATAGGTACGTAGACCAATGAAACAGAATAGAGAACCCAGAAAGAAACACAAATGCTTACAGTCAACTGATCTTTGACAAAAACATAAAGTGGGGAAAGGACACCCTATTAAACAAATGGTGCTGGGATAATTGTCAAGCCACAAGTAGAAAAACAAAACTGGATCCTCATCTCTCACCTTACACAAAAATCAACTCAAAATGGATCAAATACTTAAATGTAAGATCTGACACCATAAACGTTCTACAAGATAACATTAAAAAAAAAACTCTTGTAGACATTGGCTTAAGCAAAATGTTTATGACCGTGAACCCAAAAGCAAATGTAACAAAAACAAAAGTAAATAGATGAGACCTAATTAAAATAAAAAAGCTTCACACAGCAAAAGAAATAAACAGGAGAGTAAACAACCATCAGAGCAGGAGAAAATATTCATAAACTGTGCATGCAACAAAAGGCTAATATCCAGAATCTACAAGGAACTAAAACAAATCAGCAAGAACAAAGCAAATAATCTGATCCAAAAGTGGGCAAAGAAAATGAATAGAGAATTCTTGAAAGAAGATATACAAATATCCAACAAATATATGAAAAAATTCTCAACATCATTAATTATTAGGGAAATGCAAATTAAAACCACAGTGAGATACTACTTTACTCCTGCAAGAATGACCATAATTGAAAAATCAAAAAATAATAGACAACATGGATGTGGTGAAAAGAGTACGTTTTTACACTGTTGCTGGAAAGGTAAACTAGTGCAACCTTTATGGAAAACAGTATGGAAATTCCTTAAAGAACTAAAATGGAACTCCTGTCTCATCCAGCAATCCCACTTCTGAGTGTCTACCTGCAGCGAAACAAAATCATTATATGAAAAAGACACTTGTGTACAAATGCTTAAGGATTTTATGTCAGAATCTTGTTCTGCCACCCAAGCTACTAGAGTACAGTGGCACAATCTCAGTCACTGTAACCTCTACCTCCTGGGTTCAAGTGATTTGTAATTGTAAAAATTTGGAACCAGCCTAAATGCCCATCAACCAACAAGTGAATAAAGAAAGTGCGATACTACTTGGCCATAAAAAGAAGTGAAATAATAGCATTCACAGCAACCTGGATGGAGGCGGAGACCATTATTCTGAGTGAAGTAACTCAGGAATGGAAAACCAAATGTTGTATGTTCTCACTTATAAGTGGGAGCTAAGTTATGAGGACTCAAAGGCGTAAGAATGATATACTAAAATTTAGGGAATTGGCGGAAAGGGTAGGAGAGGGGTGAGGGATAAAGACTACACATTGAGTAGAGTGAAAAGTACCCAGGTGCACCAAAATCTCAGAAATCACCACTTAAGAACTTTTTCATGTAACCACAAATTACCTGTTCCCCCAAAACTATTGAAATAAAATTTAAAAAACAAACACAGAGCCTCAAAAATAAAAATTAAAATTAAAACAGCATGCCAGTTCCTCAAAAACTTAAAAACAGAATTACCATACAATCCAGCAATTAAATTTCTGAATATAGACTAGAAAGAATTTCAAAAGAATATCTGTATACAAATGTTCACACCAGAATTATTTGCAATAGCTAAAATGTGTAAGTAACCCATGTCTATCATGCACAGATGAATTTATAAGAACAATGTGATACATACTTACAAAAGAAGGATATTCTGGCCAAGAGCGGTGGCTCATGCCTGTAATCCCAGCACTTTGGGAGACCGAGACTGATGGATCAGTTGAGGTCAGGAGTTCAAGACCAGCCTGGCCAACATGGTGAAACCCCGTATCTCCTAAATATACAAAAATTAGCCTAATGTGGTGGTGCATGCCTATAGTCCCAACTACTCAGGAGACTGAGGTGGGAGAATCGCTTGAACCCAAGAGGTAGAGGTTACAGTGAGCCGAGATTGTGCCACTGTACTCTAGCTTGGGTGGCAGAACAAGATTCAAGATTTCCTCTAAAAAAGGAAAATCTGACATATGCTAAGACATGAATTAACCTCGAGGACATTACAATTAAGTGAAATAGGCCAGCCATAAAAAGGCAAATACTATGTGATTCAACATACATAATGTTCTGGAAGATTCAAAGTAATAGAAACAGAAAGACTGGTCATTCCCAACATTTAGGAGAAGGAGGAAATAGATGAAAGGAGCTCTGGAAATGGATAATGGTGATGATTAGACAACATTATGAACTTATCACTGAACTGTACAATTAATAATGGTTAAGATGCCACATATTCTGTTATGTGTTTTAGCAAACAATAAATGTTAGAATACATATTTAAGCAACTTATGCACTAAAGAAGTAATAATAATGAGCATTTAAAATATTTAATTTATACTATGTATTATACTATTAGTATATATGCACACACACATACATACAAATAATGTAGTGTTAGAAGTTAGTTGATTTTTATTGATAGGATCTAAGATTGTGGAAACATAGATAAATACTAAAAAAGCCTATTTTGATTCTAATGATGTAGTAAAATACCCCACAATTAATTTACAAGAAAAACTTGTAAAGATATAAATATAATGCCGAATAAAATTTGTAGAGTTTTGAATATCAGTTAAGCTGAGTAGTTAACAATTAGAGAGAGAATAAACATTTTTAAATGGAAACCATTTTTAACAGTATTTTGTAAACATTCCAAAGTAGCAGCATGTAGATTTAATAAATACAGATTGATTGTCACATATTGGAGTGACCTTCCTCAGATAACCTTTTTCCTATCTCTGACTGCAAAATCGCAGTTATGCATTGCACTTTATGTGATTGTTGAGAAAATTATTTCTCATTAAGCAATGCTGTGTATAAACTATAGTCATACAAACTATGAAGATATCAAAAAGCCTTATATTTAAGCAATATTATTAATTATAATGTATTTTATTTTATTTCTTTACCAAAAATTGTAATGCAATAAGTATCTTGTCCAAATTTCTAGGGAATGCTATGCTGAATTAGATGAACTCAGTGCTTGTTCCTCATGGTGCTTCATTGAACCCACTGGCATGTGTATAAGTTGTTGAACTAGATTGTATTTATTTCTTGGATTGTTTTAATTTTTGCTTCATTTTGTAAAAGGATCAACAATTCATAAATTTTGAATAATGTTAATACATTTTATTTTTTATTTTTTAAATATTTTCCTAGAATCTATTATTATTATTTTGTCCCTTAAGTTCTTTATCAAGTAAGGATGTGGGTTTCTTTTCCCCCACACAGAAACAAAATCATGCGGGCTTTAGCTCCTAAATGCTTTGCCTTAAAATCTTTCTCAATAATTCAGGAGAAAAAAATAGCCCTGTAAATACCATTCATTCTGTTAAAGGCTGGTGAGACAAAGAGTATTCAGGTATTATTTTACTTTCAGATGAAAAATAACATGCAAAATGTTTTCTTCAGGTTTGCGTAATTCCATTACAATTCAAATTTTTTTAAAAACTTAAAGGTATGGAGATATAGTCAGTGCACTTAAGTCTCATTCTTATATTTATCATAGTCAGTTAAAGAGTCATAAATACTATCTTGGACACAGTACTGATGTTAGCAAAGTGAATGATGGGAATAGCTTAGAACTCAAGATACAGAAACTACATTAAAGACTATTAGGAGCAAATGTTCAATCTTTTACGTGAGGAAAAGTTTAAGTTGAAGATGATGCATGACTTTGTTTGGAACATATAAAAAATTATGAATTTGAACTATATTACTCAAGTCTTAATATTCCTGTTTCAAAACTCTTTTGATACATATTGTATTTTCTCCCAAGTATCAGCTGTATATTCCTTCATTGTCTTATAACAGAATCATATTTGGGAATGTCAAGTATTATTTAGCACCTGTTGTAGGGACAAAGAAGTCTGTGTTGAGTTTTGGATTCAATAGATCTGAAAGACAACCACCTGGTTCCATTCATTCAGTTATTTCACTGCCTTAAGCAATCTACTTGAGAGTGTTTATATCTACTATAATCAAAATTTCAGACTTCTCATTATAGTATTTTCATAGGCATAAATAAGTTAAACTATATACACTACTTAAGGGAATTTGAGTTGCTTATATTCATTTTAAAGTAGCCTGAAACTTAAGTAAATTATTAATTTAAATATTAAATATTAAACAGAAATTTTACTAAAATATTTAGGACCTGCTTTAGTCCATTGTGCTGCTACAACAAAATGCCTGAAGCTGGGTAAAGAAGAGAAATTTATTTTCTCACAGATCTGGAGACTGGGAAGTCCCATATCAAGGTGCCAGCAGGTTCAGTTGTCTGGTGAGGGCTGAAGTTTCCAGAGAGGAGGAAGGGTGTATATTTGCATCGTCAATGACAGATGGGCAAGTGGGCTCAACTCTGTGTGAAGCCCCTTTTATAAAGACCTAACTCGATTCACGAGGAATGGATGAATAGCGTAATTACCTGTTAAAGGCCCCACCTCTTAACACCATCACTTCACAAGTGTAACATTAAGTAAGATATGGTTCCAATTATGCTTTACATGTGTCCACTCCATCTGGGGACACTTTGTGAAGAAGCCATGTGACTCTTTCCTTATTGTGTTTCCTTAATGTGTTTCCGTTCCCTTATTGTCATAATTTTTTGCTCTGTGGAAGATGGAATAGTTAGCTTCTTAGACTTGCCATTGTAAAGTTTCTTTGTCACCTACAGAAAGCTGCCACAAACTTGACACATTGAACGTCTAGCAGGTCAGTTCAAATGCATCCCAGAAATAAACATTTCTTTACCAATCCTCCCTCTTCTGGCTCCCAAATTTTAAGAAAATTCACAATTAAAAAACTTTTAAAAATAACATTTGTATAGACCCTATAGACCAACAAATATTAAAAAGATAATACATCGATATTACACTTTGCTACTACACTTGAACAAATTCACTGAAAAACATTACTTAGCAAGAACAGACACAAATATTAGATTATTTTACTTTATATATCTATTAAATAAATCAAATCTTTAAGTGAAAACCTTCCCATAATCAAAGTTTTCCAAATATTAAAGAAGTAACTCTTAAAAAAAAAAAAAAAAACAAATTTTAAGGAAAATGCAGTTTTTCTAACTTGTTTTAAGAGGACCACAAGTATTGAAAATAATCCTAATGAAGATATTAAAAATAAAAAGCAGAGCACATTTCTTTCATTTAAAAGGAAGCAAAGAAACAATTTTTTGAAAAAGCAAATCAAATCCAACAATAAATATAGAAAGAAGAATAAAGCCAGACTGAGCGGGGATTATTCCAGGAATGCAAGGTTGGTTTAAGTTCCAAAAATCAGAAAAATGCTAAATGCTCATCATCACAAACATAGAAAAAAAAAGTTTAAAAATGTTAAAAATCACCACTTCTCTCTTAAAAAAAAAATAGAAAACTAAAATTAAGAGGGACACTCCTTTATGAGATAAAAGGGCATATGTAATATTTAATATTAAAATATTAAAAGCTTCCTTCTAATACTGTGAATAAGACAATGGTTTCTGCATTATTGCTTATATTTTCCAGGGTGCTGAAAACCCTAACCAGTTCCAGAGAAAGCAAATACAATTAAATATATAAGGAATTGTGTCTAAAGAAATAAAATCATTATTTACAACTCACATGATTACATATACAGAATACTCAATAGTAGCTACAGAAAAACTTTTAGAATTACTAAGTGAATTAAAAGTGTTGAATACAGGCCAATACTTATTAAAAAACCTATTTCTACAAATAAGAAATAAGGAAAAATTATAATATCAACAACACAAAAATCAGAGATACAAGAGGTCTAAAGGAAACTATAAAGTATTTATGAAAAAAATAAAGAAGGCCTGTACTCATACTTTATAATACTTGATAATGTGAAAATGTCTATTCTCCATCCACAGATTTATAGATTTAAAACAATCAAAAATCAAAATCTATGAGATGTTTTTGAGTGTGTGTGTACACAAACTATACTAATGCCTTTCTATAATTTTCTAGTTATTTAATACTGTAAATACTGTGTAACAAACTACCACAAAGCTGATGTTCTACATGTCATGGTTTGGATTGTAAGGACTTTCAATAGGACATAACTGTTTGATTCTATTGTGACAGGGTCAAAAGTAACCCCAAGCCCACACACAATCAATGGCAAGATGAAATAGTGTACAGATCTTGCTGAGAGAAATGTGTAAGAATACTTAACCACTTTTAAATCACAGAAGCTCAAACTGTGGCCATGTGTTTAACATTTCTCCCTTATACAAAATGTACTCTCTTCTCCTATGGCCCCCAAACCTTCACTCTCTTATATAATTAAATACAGGATTTTATTATTTAAATCGAGTTAATGTAGACTCTCCAGGGGTGCTTCCTCACATACAATTCCTGTTTATGTAAAAAGAAATTAAGTGAATTGATTCCTGTTTATGTGAAACAAATTAGGTGAATTTTTTCCCTTCATGCAATCAACATATAATGACAAGAGAGAGACATGAAAATTACAACAGGTATTCTGAATCCAAAAGGAAGAATATGAAGGTACATAGCAATCATGGATCTGTGATAATTCAGAAATCTACTTCATTTGATATTGCAGTTTCTTGATTGGGACACAGTACTACTCCCCATGGCTCTTATCTCTGTCTCATGAGTTACTCTTAATTTTACTAATAAGTGGTCTATGTTTACAGCAGCTGAGTATTATTCTCAGTTGGTTTACTTCCTGTGGAAATAAACCAAGGTTACAAAGACCTCTTTTCATTTTAAACTATCTCTGCATTTTGCATCTAATCTGATATAATGGCTTTAAAATGTCAGTTGGTTTCCTGTGTATCAAATTCATCCAATTAGACAAAAATCAAACCACTTGTTTTAAGATAGTAACTTCTCTAGCTTTACTTGTAAGACGTGATATCTTGGGACCATAAAATCTTCCTTTGTAAAAGCATTTCATATTGGAATGGAAGCATGATTTGACAAATCTTAACCCATTTATGCCTAGTTTTCCATTACTGGAACACCAAGCTTGTGGAAGTTATTTATATTCTGCTGCTCAAGGTAATTTCCAAGGTCTGATTTTTCACCAAAAAAAAATTTTGCAACCTCTAGCATAAATCGGTTAATGACCCACTTGTGCAGCAGAGTCTAAGAGGCATTCACTTTGTGTTTTTAGAAGCCTTCCTAAGCAAATTCTTGTATCGTTTTTGTGATCTGATGAAAGGATCTTATAGCCACATCCTTGAAACTTGTATTCTCAGGCTATGGATTACTAGTTGAGCCTTTGATTTGATTTCTGGCATGTATTCATTTATAACTTTAAGAGTCTTTTTCTGTTAGAAACTAGGAATATGCAACAATTTTGTTTTCAAACCCAGTATGTCTTGGGGCCTTTATATAACGGCTCAAAATTCTGCCAAAAACAGAACAGTTTTTTCTTTATCTCATTATTTTCTTGTAATTCATCATAAATGTCAAGAAAGAGTATGGAACTTGCAATATTATGCCTGCAAACATCCCTGGGCAACCCTCAGAGATCATTAGTTACTCTTTCTATGTTCCTGATTACATGTTGCTTCCTTCTTGCCTGTAATAACATTTTCCTCACTGCTTTTACATTTCTCTTTAATAATCCCCTTGAAGCTCTTCCACCATTCAGTGACAGTCTCCCAGGGCCCTTTTCAGCTTCTCCCTTACCCACCAGGAGGAAGGAAATAAATATCCCACTCTGTATGAGGAATGTCAGCGCACTTGTGGCCATGTTTATTCTGCAGTACATGGCAATGATACAAGCACAAGAGAGAAAGCCCTACCATAAAGCACATATGGAATGTCAGTTGAATCATACCACTTTTGCTAATATCTCTTTTGCTGATTCCAAAGTCAAGGGGCAGGAAAGTGCACCCTTCCGTCAATAGGAAGAAGTGAAATGTTGTAAGGTAAAGATCAAGACGGATTCGTGTTTGTGGTCAACTACGCTGTCTATCATCACCTGGCTGTATTTGAGAGTTAATTTGATTGTGTTTCCAAGTATATGGCCAAGGTTCTACTTGATGTGAAGGGAAATGTTTTGGCAAAGTTCAAGCAAGTCCACAGAGGTTTTGATAAAAGAGCTCCCAATCCTAAAATATAATTAGTTTCTTTTCCTCTGCCTTCACATTAAAGAGTATTCAAAATGTCCTCTCATAGTAACAAGGCAGCAGACCTAGCAGGCATTTCAGTACCTGCCTGTGTTGAATAGGAAAGTCTTTGGGTCAGATTCCAGAGTGGGATGCCTCTGGCTTTTAATTGAATCTGGGTCCTGTCCTGCTATTTTTTTTAATCAAATATACCTACTCTGTTGCAAGAGAAAATTGAGACGGAAGGAGAGACCCTGGGAGGGAGCAACAGTTCTTTAAAATGGGTTTTCATAGTTCAACTTTACTTTTTTAAGGTTTCATATTAATTCAACTATCATGTCATCTTAAGTAGAAAAAAATTTTATCCATAAAGTGAGGTTTCCTTTTGCCAGAGGGATGCAAGAATAGAAACAGAACAATTTGTAGTGATTGTTTTTTAAACTTAAGAGACGTATATTTGGACATATACATAGTACCCAAATATATACCATGATGTTCAGGAGAAAAAAAACTTTGAAATTATATGTATATTGTACATATAATCGTATGTATATTGTACATATAATTATGGAGTTTTTCAATTAGGAAATAGAAAATCACACTCCTAGAAAGCTTTCAATTTAAACCAATTATGTACTATAGTATATCTAGTTTCTTAAAGTACCTTTAATTGTTAATATGCTACCATTAGTCCTTAAGCATGTAATTAATATTCTACTAGCAGCTTAATGTTATTTGGCATTTGTTACTAATGAATAGATGTTTAATTGAAGTCAAGTTATTCCATGGCAACCACACAGCTGACATTTTCTAATTTCTCTACGAATAGACTCAGCTTTCCGTATCCTACCAGGAGCCCTTAATCTTTATTGTGACAGCCATTAAATTTATACCAATATAGGGTAAGTGGCATTATAGCTTATTTTATTAGCAGTATTTTTGTTGTATAAGTAAAATATTTCAAATATTAAATATTTTAGATTATAAATTATTTCTTTTAACCCTGAGAAGTAATGAATATCATTTGTGCTATTTTTTCTCTTAATTCATAAACCAGAGCTACCCTAAAGAAAGAAAAACTGAATTCTATAGTTATAAATGAATAAAAGTATGTCAAGATTATATCATCACTTCTAAAAACAAATTTAGAAGCTAAAATAATATACCACAGAAAAAACATTCACTTGAATCTGACACAAATAAATCTGTGAATAAATAATTCCTGAAAATGTTCTTCTCACAAAGGAGAAATATCAGTTACCTGTCAAAGGGCAGGGCTGACCTTTGTGTGGTCATAGAATTTTCATATTCTATGAGTATAACTGACATAAGTTGAAAATCTAGAGGAATAGGAATGCAATGATTTCAAGCTTTTATGTTTATCCTTACTTTCTTTCAATTTATTCTTCATTTCATGATGGATATTATTATTTATAAATGTCTAGTATTAAGACTGACATGAAATATGAAAACTTCTTGGGGGCATAGACTTTTTAAATGATAGTCACTATCATTACTATTTTAGTCATTACAGGAATTTTGCATCAAAGGAGGCATGCTGGTTTCCCGATATATTTTACCTATTCTTTAACCCTTGTAACTTTACATATTCTTTAACCCTTGTTACATCTGGGAACGCCACATTCCCAGATGTAACAGAATAATTATACACATATAATTTATTCTGATCAAGAAGCAAATAGAATAAAATTACAAGTCAGTCCCAAGGTTTTTTTCATTATTCCTGAATGAAAATTAGAAACATCATGATGTATTCCACAAACAGGCATGGTTAAAATGTGTCAATTAAAGATAAATTTAAAAATTTAAAGGATTTAATATGTTCTATTTTTAAAGTCTGCACTTTTACCCCGTCTCCAAAAAACCACACCCAAAAAACAACAAAATTCTTCCAGATCTAAAACTTAAAAGAAATGGGTCGGGAAGAGGATATGTAACTCTGAAAACATTAGTAGATCTTCTAAAATAAATTGTCCTTGAAAATACTTTCTTCTGGCTTTTGTACAGTGTTATTATCTCTTGTAGTCCTAACTGACTTGTTTATGATCACACGATGATAGTTTTCAAGTTCTAGATAGTTTTTCTCAGAATTTACTTTAGTATCTACCATTTTTTACATTTTGATGCATCAGTTAAACATTGTATCATCCTACTGCATGCCAGAAGTGGTAATCATTAAGGACATTGCACAAAGTCCGTTGTAAGAGATTAAAAACACAAAACATTAATATGTATTTGTTATCTACATATCATGTAAAAATTTCTTTATATATATAGAAAATAATAAGTGAGTGGAGTTATCTGGATTTTTACCAAGGACATTTTAATAAGAAAGAAAGTTTTGAGGGTGGATTTTCAAAATAGGTGCAAGAAATGACATAGAAAACCCTTCGTTATTTAGTGCAGCACACATTCACATAAACACTCACAAATAACTTTTTTCTGCATTATTTCGATATTTTTGAAAGTAAATAATTTCTTTTCCATATCTTCTTTATTAAACTATAATCCAAAGTAGTAAAATTCATTTTAAAATAGCCAAACAATATAAAGAAAGGAATACTTTTTCTTGCATCAATTACTATTGGATTTTTAAAAACATAACCCCCTGCAGGACCATGTCACTTCAATCCAGGATAAGACGTGTGTGTGTGTGTGTGTGTGTGTGTATGCAGGTGGTTGTGCATGTGTGCATATAGTGTATATGTATATGTACTTCGCAAGGGTATGTTTATATATATCAGAATAGTCCCTAAAAGGATGTGAGATAATAGGCAACTGAACTAGTGAACTAGGGCAGTCGCACCAAAGACAAGTGCCCTGAAGAAAACTTTATACATCCTCATCCTTTAAATGATCTTTGGAATACCATTAAAGACAAAAAGATAATATTGAACTATAATAATGTTCACAATAAAAGCCCCAATAGTTCTCTTATAGAATCAGAATTATATATATTGTTTCTGGGGATAGATATCTGTTTTCATATCATAGAACTGATTACGTGATTTCAAACGAATGTTCTTTATAGTCATTTAAATGCATGAAAAGCAAATTCATACCTCTAGGTAGATGTTACAAATCTTGAGACATGATGAAAATGCCAATAATTTTCTCTCACACAATGATAATAAGGGAAAAAAGGTGATTCTTGGAAGATAAGTGCCACTTTGGCACCTAAGTTTAACTTGGGTGCCAGAAAGCAGAAGAAAATATCTAGAACATTCTATTAAAATATCTACTTTTCCCACCAATCTTCAGGAATGCATATTTTTGTCTTAAGTAGTCTGTATTCTTCTGTCTTCCTTTTATGTATTTGTCTAATATGATCAAGGTCAATTGCCACCTGCACAACATGATATGTTTATCAATAAGTTTTTGGAGCCTGGTGTAGCAAAGGCACTGGCAGTTTGGGGAGTAGAGTTCCTATGAAGAACGCCACATTCCCAGATGGCTTAGAGCATTTGAAACATGTGTCCACATTCAGCAGAATTTTAGGCCTATTAAAGTTTTCAAAGGACTGCTGTAAAAGTATTTGCTTTAAATCATGTAGAAATACTGCAAGTCTGTGCAAATCATTTCTCTATAAAAGAGATACGTTATAGTGATAGTGTGAATAAAATGGAAAATTTTTAAGACAATTTTTTACGTAGTTTTCCACAGTATCACAATTTATACCATTTTGGATATTTTTTAACTCTCCTCCAAACAGGTTAGCAAACACACAATCCCTTGAAGTATTGTCCTCTAGCCAGCAAAGTTAAATACTTCATCTTCACACAGGATGAATATTATGCTTAAAAGTCGACTCAGAAAGCATTTCAATGACAAAGATTTACCCAGCGTCTTCTCCAGTTAAAATGGTGTCTGCTTGTTATAAACATTGCATTGTATAATCCTTAAAATCTTTCTCACTCCCTCCTTCCTCTCCTCCTTCTTTCTCTGTTTTCTTTTCTCTCTCTCTTCCTCTCTCCTCCTTTCTTTTCTTTCTCACTTTTTAAAATATTAACTAACACAAAACAACTATCACTACTCTAGTTGTTCCCAAAGTGTAGCTTTCTGAATGTTTGAGTTAAGAAGTTATGTAGAATCAGGCTTAACAAGATTTAATGAAGGGAAAAATATTATTCTCTCTAAGACTAGATTTTGTAAAGTTACTTTTCCATATATACTTCTAATCATATTCTTATGTTTTATTAAAAAAGAACATTCTTCCAGAAAAAAAGTCCAAGATTTTCCAGGAAAGGAGTTCTTACAGTATATTGTAATTCTACTGTCATTTTATATTTCTAAAATAATATCTTGTTAACTTCTTAACAAGGGACAGGCATTTATTAAAAAAGAGAGTTCTGGATATATGATTCACACAAAGAGATTGAGATTTACTTCTGATATTTAGAAAGTGGCAGAGCAATGTAAATAAAATATGCCTATGAACTTAGTGTTTTGCTAAAAAGTTTTTGCCAAAGATGCTAAAGTTAACCTTCCATATGAGGCCGTATTGGAGCTTTTCACATGTTGGAGTGGTGAGAAACCACAGATCAAAGGTTTTCCTCACTATTACATTCTAGGCTGCCATTTTATAGCAAACATTTGGTAATGTTCTTTTGCACGGAAGTTCAAAAAGGTATGTGTCTTCAGTTTTACGTAATGAGGAAGAAAAAGAATGCAATATATATTGCAATAATATATACTCATATGTAAACATTTGTCATCAGAGTGAATGTGGATGGCAGTGGCACTTCACTGACTTCACAGTTTCATAAATCTGCTTTAATTATTTGTGGTGTGGTCTAGAAATTGGAATTTTACAGCTTTCCAGATGATTGTGATGTACAGCCAACGCTGAACCCACTGGTAAAATATACGTAGAATTTACTTGAACGTGAGAGCCACAAAAACAACTCGTATAATTTAGAGTTTATTGATGACCCTAATGAGATAAGTTTTGCTATATCAATGATACATTTATCTAAAATGATGAACATCTCTCAAAGATATTTTTTGGAAATCTTCCCTTGATTTATTTGACAATATGCATCTGCATGTTAAAACTGTTCAATAAATTCTATATGTTTATATGTAAAAATATGTGGGGTTTTTTTTCTTTTTTTTTTTCCGACAGTCTCACTCTGTCACCCAGGATGGAGTGCAGTGGTGTGAGCTCAGCTCACTGCAACTTCTGCCTCCCTGGTTCAAGCAATTCTCTTGCATCAGCCTCTCGAGCAGCTTGGATTACAGGTGCCCACTACTATGCCCAGCTGATTTTTTGTATTTTTAGTAGAAATGGAGTTTCACCATGTTGGCCAGGCTGGTCTTGAACTCCTGACCTCATGATTCACCTGCCTTGGCCTCCCAGAGTGCTGGCATTACAGGCGTGAGTCACCGTGCACAGCTGTAAAAATATGTTTGATTATCATGTGATTATACACAGATGTGTCAGCATAAAGCTGGCAAGAATATCAGAAAATCGCAGAGAACACATTTTCCAACATGTCCAGCATTTCTGGTTTCCCTGACTATATCCCCAGTTATGGAGAAAAGCAGAGATGCCTTCATACCTTTGCAAACCCTCCTTAGGTAGTGTTGTTGAGAATTATAAAGAAAATCTATAGCATTAACGGAAAATACATGTTTTTCAGAAAGTAAGTTATCTGTGAAAAACATTTCTTCAGTTACATTTTGTCTTCTTGCCTCTACTAATATAAAAGTAAGCAATATATTTGCAGTTCCTCATTTTATATGCACCTAATTTATTTTCTGGCATTTACTTTGTCTGAATTAATGATGCTTTTAGGGATTCACTTTCCAGTTTAAGCTATATGATAACCACAAATTCATGTAAAATATACAGTTATATAAAAGTCTTATTTTATAGATTGCAATATGAAAGTTTCTTTGATTTTCAAATTTGCAGTTTAGATAAATCTATGCTACATCACTGACATACTTTATATGTATGTGTGTATATGTGTGCACGTGTATGTATGTATATATTACACATATATTTAGTTAATTTATATATAGTTAAAGTATATACATATACTGTAAGAATATATATGAACACATTGCAAACAATTTTAAAATTATATATATATATGACAATTCCCACTTTATTTTAGCAATGATAATTTCTTCAGTAATTAACATCATGTGGTTAATTGTCTCTTCAATATGGCTATGTTCCTAAGAAAATGTAAGAAACAATCTGGCACTTTATGATGCACATGTGTATCCTTTCTCCATAGATGAAGGACAAGAACTAAAATAGATTGCACACTGAGATTCTAGCTTAAAATAAGTAATAGTGTTCAATAATTGATTTTTACTTTGGATTTGAGCCTCAACCATTGAAAATTAACTTATCAGGGAAAGAAAATATGTATTCAAATTAAAATAACATACTTTTGTAATGAGCAGGTCGCAGTCATTTCATAGTATTATTTGCTTATTTCCTTGTACATTAGTATTGCATCATGAGTACCTTCCTGGTTTATATTTTGATTTTTTATCTACTCTCCTTTTATAAATGCAAAGTAGCCTATCAGAAGTTCCCACTTTACAAAGAAAAGATTTGTTTGAAATTACTCACAAATAGTTTAACAAGCTAATCTGCTGGTTGGTCGATAGGTTGCTTAGTTTGCTGTTGCCTTATTTTTCTTCTGCTTAGTGCACTATTCATGATGTATGCTAAATGCTAACCTATTTAAGAGATTTGATTAAGCAATTTTTCTTTGGAAAAGTTAAGTTCTGATCCAAAAACTGAACTTAGAGATTGCAAAACTTAATTCTGTCAAAATGAAAATGATTTTTTTGGTGGGGGGTTGGTGGTGGTGGGAAAGGGGAAGGGCCAGGCCTTGAAGTCAGACAGACACACTCAAACTCTGACTCAGGAATCTTGGCAAGTTTTATAGCAACTTATTCCTCATTTCCTCACCAGTGAATCAGGAATAATATCTGCTTTGTGGACTTTTTGTGAGATTGGGGATAATTGAATGATCTTATACTTGTTCAATTATCAAAAAGATAGCTATTAATATGATGTTAATATGTATCATTAATGGTATGTTTTACGAGAATGTACACATAAGCTCTAAAATTGCTATTTGAATATGAAAACTTATGGTTTGTGAATTTATATCTATGTATATTTCGTTTAGCTAATAATCCTTATTACAATTAAGTTTATAGATTTGTATCTCTATTTATTTTGCTTATCTTGTTACCCTTCCTAGAAGTATAATCTTACGGTTATTTAAAATAATGTATTATATAGAATATCACTATTTTAAAAATAATTCTTGGACAGATCATTGAGATCTTAAAGTATTCTTTAAACATTATTCAACCTTCATTCATATAATATAAATTGTATTCATATAATATAAATTGGAAGATTTTACCAATTTACATAGCTAAATGTTTATATTTTGTTATTAAACAACTATATATTGAGCATTTATATATGAAGAGTTTCAATCTAAAAATTTTTATATAAATTGGGAGGCAGATATTGAACAGCCAATAACAAAATTATTTCATTGAAACTAGGTAAATGCTAAGAAAGTAATGCAGAATGCTATTAGAACTTTATAATAGAAGATCTGACAATTTGGGGAGTATAGATAGGCTTTTTTGAGAACAGTGTTTATGAATTGAGCTCTGAATAATTCATAGGAATCGATGAGGTGAAATGTGACTGTCTTGAGAGGGGAAGTTCTAGGCAGAGGGAAAAGATGGACTTGAGGTAGAAAAATGAAAAGATTGAAGAGTTTCAAGGTATTGTAGTTGAGAAGCAGAGTGACGTCTAGAGTTTACGAGAAGGGATTGTTGATTTTTCAGGCAGAGGAAATGTAGACTGTTGTAATATTAGGGATTTCTTTTTTCTTTATCTCCATTGCAATGCTGAGCATTGGATTATTTTAGGCAGGAAGATGAGGAATCAATGAAAACTGAAAGGATATTTTAGGTATAGTCAGAAGTAGAAAGATACCAGAAATATTTAAAAATAAAGTTGATAGGTTTTAATGAGCAAAAAAAAAAAAAAATTGGTGAGCTGACAAAGAGAGAAACACACTTGTGAAAAGCCAGTCTATACACTAAGGCTCTGTCTACTACTCCCTAGGTGTGAACCATCCCTTGGGTGTAGAGCTACATCCATAGATGCTATCATCTCCCTTCAGATGAAAAACCCAGGAGAAAGCCCCGAGCATGTTCTGGAAACAGGTTCCAGGCTGTCTGGACAGCTGGTAGCTGAAGCATGGTCTGGAAGTGGGTTTATGGCAGGTCCTCAGGGGGCATTTGCCTTTAGCCCACAGATGCTTTGCCCTGTGACGGGTGCAGAGCCACACAAAGCACCCCAACGTGAGGTGCATTGAAGCATGGTGCAAGTGGGGTTCTACTTTCATCTGGGCTATTTTAGTCATTCTTTGATAGGATAGTGATATCACACTATGGGTTTGTATGACATTCCACTGAAGAGGTTGAGACATTTTCCAGGTTCATTGGTCTTTTTGATATTCTCCTTTGAGAAGTAGCTATTCAAGGTTTTGCACTTTTTTTTCTAAGGGAATGCCTGATTTTTAATGAAATTATGCAAGTTTTTAATATATTCTGGATATAAGCCCTTTGTTGGTTATTAAAAATACCTTTTTCCACTCTGTGGCTTTTCTTATTCTCTTCATGGTGCCATTTTAATGCAATCCAATTTAAAGCAATTTGGAGCAACTGAGGGATTATCAGCTCTCACTAGCGTTTTTCTCAACAAAATTTTGAAAGATCCTTTTACTTATGAAATTGTATTTCTTTTCATATGGTTATTGAGAGCTTGCTTTTGATTTACCTTCGATACAAAAAGATCATATGGAAATTACATGCCTTAGATGAATATTATTTGAACAATCAAGTTTAACATATTCCTCCACCAGCTTTTTCCAGCAATTCCTCCATATGGTGTTGAATTGCTCTGAGTTTCTCTTAGGTGATAATGATTCCGCTTGTATCCATGTGCACTGCTTGCCAGTCTCAGCCTATGAATACCACATTCCTCTTCCACACATCACACACACATATTGATTTATGCATGTTTGTACACTCAAACACATGCTCACATCCATACAAACTCAAGCACACACTCATGCTCATACACAAGCTCATACGTTGTGCACACATGCTCACTCACATGTCAACACACTCATACATATACAGATACTCACACTTTCAAAAATGTATGCACATATAATTTTTCCCTCATTTAGATCAACTGAGGGATGATTGACTCTTGGTAATATTTTTCTCTTAACAAAATTTTGAAAGATCCCTTTACTTATAAAATCATACTAATTTTGAAAGTTGTTTCCATATAAAAATCTTTCCCATCACTCACTCTCTTGTTTATGCTGACATTGTCAGAGAAGTATGTCATTGTCATTATGACCAAAGAATTGGCTCTTTTTAAAAATATCCTTGGTCAGAGGCACAGAATATTATTTGGACGTTAACTGGAAGTTGAGACAACTCTTACATTTTCAATGTGTTAGAAATGGGTAAAATTTAATTCTGAAGGCCATTCAAGTTATATTATGGGTTAGATTACTTTCTGTCCTGTCCTGTCTGGGAATTGAATAACATTTTGAAACATGTTTTATAAAGAAAAATGGGTCATAATTTCCAAAAAAGTAAATTAAAAGTAGACTGTTTAATATAGAAATATGTCTGTCCAAAAATAAACTCACTATGGTCTCAGAAGTATTCATTAAATAGTTAGTAAGCCGATTGTTTTGTCATCCAACCTGGAGATTAAGGGTCAAGGTGGTATTTAAATTGCAAACAACCATTTCTTATGAGTCCAAATGATGATGAAGGGAAGTAATGATGCAGAAGGTGAAAGGGATATGAAAACATGGCATACGCTTTCTGAACTTGAGAAAAGACAGATTCCAATTTCCCACTCTTAAGATATCCGCTGTGTTCATATCTCTGCATGGCCTCTTGAATTTACTATACGGATTTCATGACAGGTGTAAAATGCAAGGTTAAACAGGGGCAACAATTTGGCCTGTATTTCATGGTAGATTGTTCCTAGAATGTTTGCCTTTGTTCTGTTGTTTGCCTCTGCTTAAGAGCTGGGCCTTTGAGGTTCACCAAGATATGCCCTGGAGTCTGTTGTCCTTCCAACTTATCACCTGACAGCACTGATTGTACAGTGTAATTATAAGTCAAAGGTAGCTTTTGGGATATGTGCTCTAATGAAGGAACCATCTAAAATTAGGACTTAAATAATAAAGGGTTCAGGGACATGGAGGCTGGCATTTGTTGCGCATTTTAATTGCAGAACTTTGCAGCTAATTGGAGGCTAACTAAACCCCTTGGACACGTTTCAAGTCATGTCAGTGGGCTCTTTTTTTTTTTTTTTTTTTTTCTCCCCAAGGAAACTGATAGGACATACAGCTTAGTGCTGCTTTTTTCTATCTTAATTACCACATTGAATTGTGCTAATATAGATTTACTATGGAGACATGTTCTATGATTATAACCAAGCAAACATTGTTGGCATTTGTTTTCACTCTATGAGCATCAGACTGTAATTCAACATTTTAAAATAAGTTTTGATTTAAAGGTAAATTCAAAATATTTTAAAAGAAGTAAAATACTATTTAAGTATGCACTTGGTTCAAAATTACAGAATATTGACACTATTTTAAACTCTATAAATTAAAACACACAAGTTACTTCAAAGATTATATTTGCGTTTTTGTCAGGTTTCAATATTCAGTTGATTCTAAGCCATGATATAATAAATTCAGCTTATAAAGACATACTCCAGACAGACTGCACAAAATTTTTAAGTAATAGAGATAAGATATAAAGAAACAAATAAGAAAGCTAAAAAAAAAAAAAAAAGAAAGAAAAAAGTTTAACTCGCAGGAGCATTGCAAATTTATCTATAAAATAGAGTTTCAGTGAAGAAATTGTTTAAGTTTCTTTTGCCACAGTTGAAATTCCTGAGGCATTTTGTAAAATAATTTGCAAAGCAGATCACTAAACTTTATGAGTTTGATGCATGTAAAACAAAAGCAACAGATTTTCTTGGGTGAAAACTTTAATTATAAGATTAATTTATATTTTAGGATTGAAGAATATTTTAGACTGATTTTGTGTAAAAATGTTCAAAATTTTTAACTCATAAGTGTTTTTCACTTATAATACTTTGTGTCCATTGTAAAAGAAAGATGTTTTAGCTTTGAATTTGAGTAAGACAATCGTTGAACTGAATGAGGTCATCATTCTTGATATAGTTAACTAGTGTAGAATTGTGACATTTCATTGGCAATGTCACAAAGGCAAGGAACTTAAAACTGTGCCTTTCCTTTTTTTGCTTAGTTCTTTGTGCCACCTTGCTTGGAGGTAGGCAAGCAATGACTTTCCTTTCAGAAGCCATAAATCCTGAGAATCTGACATTATAGCCATTACTTTTTCTAAGCCCCTAATTCTCTTTCTTCACTTCCAAAGAGTGACAAGAAAGAAGTTATACATGAAATTAAGATCTATAGACACACCAATTCTTACCTTATGAGGCTATCTTATCTTCTGTTATTAATTATATTAAACATTATATTTTAGCGATGTTTTAAAATAGCAGAACGAAATCGTGATCTTATAACAGTTAGGTATAAGCAGAACAGGTTATTAAGAAAGATTAAGCTCTAATTGTTTTTAAAAGCACCTGAAAATTCCATTATGGGCTCAATCAAAATTAATGCTGATCCATTTCTAATCATCTTAGTCATTAAATTAATACAAGCAAAATAGCTACAACAAAAATGGACATATGGAAAGAAAATTATTTCAGAAAAAAAGATATACCAGTGATCAAATACTATCTCATGTGTCTGAAAAATTGTTTAGTCACTACTCTTTGACTTCTTCATCTAAAAAAAAAAAAATGTGTTTAAAAAAAACACCACGTGGACTTGAACATTCTAATGAGGTGATAATGTAAAGCTTCTGGCTGAAAGTACCCACTCCACATATGTGAGTGCCTTTTTCTCTTCTAGATAATATAGTAGATATTCTGTAAAAAAGGAAATAACTTCAGACACAAGAGGATATTTGAGAAGTTCATTTTTGTGAGCCATTTTTCTTAAGACCATACCTTAAAAATTGTTCATAAAAGGCCACATAATATCTTTTACTTTTAAATGTCTCCAGTCAGGGATTCCTCCCACTTCAGTGGCTAACAGCCTTTGTGAGTCTCCTTGTACATAGATGAATCCTCTCGTGCTAAATTTCTCTAGTCTCTCCACAATTGATTTAGAGAAAAGATGCCATCATTTTCTGCTCAAAAGCACTTGGCACATTTAAAAAAATATTATTCAAACACTTCTAAGCTATCTAGAATTCAAGCTCAACAATATTTTTAAAAATCAGAGAATAACAGTTTCAGGCAGAACTAAAACTAAAACTAAAACTAAACTTGGCGTCCGTCCTGATTTCAAAGATTTCTAAATATCTGTGATATTTTATACAAGAGCCCAAGTCTAGAGAAGGAAAATGAGGTGTACACACACACACGCACGCACACATGCATTTAAAAGTTATAGGTGGTGATGGCTTCCCAATGCCAACATATCTAAATAAAAAGTAAGAAAAAAATCACTTTGACATTTTGGATATTTTGTTTGCTGAACAGAAATGTAACATAAAGAGATGGACGTATCAATTTTTTAATCAAACACATCTGGGTTTGATTTTTGGCTTTTTTATATTTAGAAATATGTCTCACATTGGCTATTTAAGAGTATTACTCGTAGAATTACATGGGACTTTGTAAATTTGACTGCCAGATGCCCAAATAGCTGACAATTTATCCTGGTCTTCTGGGTACTGTGCTTCTGATCACTGGGAGCTGAAGTTGTGGTCCCTTTTTTCTTTGCTTTAATTTGATTCAATATACAATCATCTGACAAAAGAGATCCTTTGTTTTTCCTGCATTTGAAGTGGTTTGCCGGCAATAGAGGGTAGGAGCTTCCTGTTTGAGAGCTTGCTTGGGAGCAAGGAGGTGTTGGATTGGGGAAATCGCACTGCTCTCCTTACAATGTGGGAGTGCCTACAGAATAATACATTGCTTTCCTTCGTTTCCACCCTTCTGACTTCTATGCCTCTACAATCGCCACCTCTAAATAATCAAACTCATCATTTCTAATAGTGTATTACAGGCATTTATGTGCTTATTGGTTTATTTTTAATTGAATATATATTTGTTTAAGAGTTTGTGTTTTTGATAAAGGACAACTTACTTTTGCCTATAAAAAGTTATTTCCTCTTAAAATTTCCTACCCAATTTGAAATAATATAGTTGGTTTCTTAACATTTTGTGTTTTAAGGGATGGTACACTATTTCTTTGCCTATCCAAAGTTAGTCTCTATATTGCATGTCAGTATAGTTCCTACTTTTAATCTTTTCCTTCTGCTAACAAAAATATGATGAGCATAGCTCCACCTTAAAAATTCTGTACCTATCCTTAATAATATGTCTAACTAGGTCATATTATTTAAATTACATATTTAATTTTTTCAGTAGTTATAAGTTCCAAATAAAGACACTTATATTTTAAGAGAAATATTAAAATTATTGCAAAATATTCCTATTTTGCTGAAAGAAAATAAGTGTTCTAAAGTCATACAAAATATTTTCTTTTACTGTTTTCTTTTATTTTATTTATTTTTTATTTTTTGAGATGGAGTCTCGCTCTGTCTCCCAGGCTGGAGTGCAGTGGCGTGATCTCAGCTACTCCAACCTCTGCCTCCCGGGTTCACGCCATTCTCCTGCCTCAGCCTCCCAAGTAGCTGGCACTACAGGAGCCCACCAGCATGCCTGGCTAATTTTTTGTATTTTTAGTAGAGTCGTGGTTTCACCGTGTTAACCAGGATGGACTCGATCTCCTGACCTCGTGATCTACTCACCTCAGCCTCCCAAAGTGAAAATATTTTCTATATATATAATCAAAGTGATATTTTATAATGCAGGCTTTTCTATACACTCACTGTCATTTATTTGAAACTGTAATTTAAAATTCATGATTGGGCACTGGTTGAGTTTAATGCCAAGAAATGTCAAACAATCTCTCATAGTGCTTAAAACTGCATTTAATTTTATGTGGGACATTTTGATAATCCCCAAGGAGCTTTGATTCTTCCCCTGATATTAGTATTTTGGAACCAAATATGAGTGCATTCTTTACTGTGCATTGGAATCAAATATGGGTATATTCTTTACTGTGAATTCTTAGAGTTACTTTAAATTCACCCTGCATGAATTAGTTACTTTTACGGTTCTTGCTCTTCTCAGTGTTTTGTAACTCATGCACCCCTCTGTTGTTTCCTCCAGGAGACAGACAATCCCTCTTAGTCCTGCAACTTTCTTTTCAAAAGCTCATCAATATGTTAAGCAACAGATCAAAATCCATCTCTATGGGGCATTCTTTCCTGATCCACTGAAATTACAGCCACATCCAAAAGTGATTTCTCCGTCCTTTAAACTCATAACATTGTATTGAGTGTTTCCCTTAATGATATTTATCATGTTTAGAATATTTTCGAACTCTCCTTCAGCCCTTCATGGGCCATTTCTTATTTAACACATTTCTTACCCAGTGCTTTGGCTTCATACGTTGTCAAGAACTGTTGGTTGTAATAAATCATAATAGGATTAAAACACAGGTTTTAAGGCATTTTGAAAACTTTTTGATAAATATTAATCATTTTCTACATCAATACACACAAGTGTACATCAATTATCTTTACTTAGTATGCAAAATCATTTAATAGCAGATAAACTATGAGATGAACATAAGACTCTTAATAAGTCAAAAAATAACAGATGCTAGCGAGGTTGTGGAGAGCAAGGAACACTTACATACTGTGGTGGGAGTGTAAATTAGTTCAGCCATTGTGGAAGACGGTGTGGCAATTCTTTAAAGACCTAAAAGAAACAATATGATTTGACCCAGTATCCCATTTCTGGGAAGATACTCAAAAGAATATAAATCATTCTATTATAAAGACACATGCAGTGCTATTCACAACAGCAAAGACATGGAATCAACCTAAATGTCCATCCACGATAGACTGGATAAAGAAAATGTGGTACATATATACCATGGGATACTATGTGGCCATAGAAGGAAACAAGATTGCATCTTTGCAGGGAGATGGATGGAGCTGGAGGTCATTATCCTCAGCAAACTAATGCAGGAACAGAAAACCAAGTACCACATGTTCTCACTTATAAGTTGGAGCTAAATGATGAGAACACATGGACACAGGGAGGGAACACACACACTGGGGCCTTTAGGAGGTTGGAGGGTAAGAGAGGGGGTAGAAGGACGGAAAGGAAAAATAACTAATGGATGCTAGGCTTAATACCTGGGTGATGAAATAATCTGTACAACAAACCCCTATGACACAAGTTTACCTATGTAACAAACCTCAACATGCACCCTCAAACTTAAAAGTAAAAAAAAAAAGTGCTTTATTATCAGATTTAGATAATTATAAAGAAGAGAGATTATCCCACATCTTATTTGCTATGTTGAATATTCCAAATAAACTGACATATGGCTTAGAAATCTGAGGACAGATAAAGTGATACCATATCAACATTTTCAGTCTAGAACCTACAGCCTAAAATTTATAGACTATAAGTCAAGCCAAAAATTCCTGGGAAAGTTATACAGATTTAACATAATGAAAAATTAAGTTGACTTTAAAATTAAACTGTATATTTGATCCAGATCTAGTGACAAAGGGGAAGAAGGAAAGAAGCTGAGACACAAAAAACAATTCTGGTATGTAAATTTTTGCTTATGAGATTCTGGGCAGCAGAGTTTCAGACAAATACTAAATCAGATAACTCCAATAGTGCACTCCAGCACTGAGGGAATTGTTATAGATAGTACAAAAATAGATGGCCGGGCAAGGTGGCTCACTCCTATAATCCCAGTACTTTGGAAGGCGGAGGCGGGTAGATCATTTGAAATCAGGAGTTCAAGACCAGCTTGGCCAACATGGTGAAACCCCATCTCTACGAAAAATATAAAAATTAGCTGAGTGTGGTGGCACATGTCTGTAATCCCAGCTACTCTGGAGGCTGATGTAGGAGAATCGCTTGAATCTGGGAGACGGAGGTTGCAGTGAGCTGAAATCCTGTCACTGCACTCCAACCTGGGAGACAGAGACTCCCTTGCAAACAACAGCAACAACAACAAAACAGCAACAAAAGTAGAAACTGAGTTTTCATTTACACAAAAACAACTAGAAATTTTATAATATTTTGTTTTAGAACAAAAAGTTCTATCATTTAAATGAAAAAAGAGGCAAGATTAATGTTGTTGCAGCTGGCAAATGTAATAGTCATTTTATCCATGCGTGGTACCATATATTAAATATTCACAACACAAATCACACTCTGGGACTGCATAAGAGGTAAAAAATTAAATTTAATTATATTTCAAAATAGTTTACACTATTTTAGTAGGACAGACAGTGTTATGGATTTTCAAACCCATAGTCAACACCGACACGCTATGGGCACAGTGAAGAGCCAACTTGATATTTCTGTGTAATTATGTCAATGAATTATGTATATCAATTATTTTTAAAAGTTACAGGGCTAGAATTGAAGCCTGTGGAGTGAAGGAAAAATATATCAAAATATATCAGCTTGAATATTAACCTACTTTCATGAAAGTAATAGATTGTTTCTAGGCCAGTTCCTTAAGTAGGTGATAACACTAGTTCAACTCGAGAAGTATCACACCGTGTGATGACAGCTCTCACAAGTGCTCTGTGTGCCTTTCTCCTGAAAAAGCTACATAAACATATAAAATTATTACAGTTTCTGCTAATTGCTCAAGCTTTCAAAAATCTATTTATTACTAGTATGCTGATATTTTTCAGTTGTGTCTTAGGCATGTTTCATGATGTATTAGGTTATCTGGCAAGTAGAAGTGTGTATCTTCTCTGTTCACCAGATGTTTTAACTGAAGCATGAGGCATTGAATATTACAGCTCTCACTCATTTATAAAATAATGCCAGTGGAACGCTGGGAGGAAATCTGGAAAACGTGTATCTTTTTTTTTCTGCACTCTCTAAATTTTGATTTACTTTATTAAAAATTTAATTAGTATTAAGTAAATGTTTTAAATGATAGAAATATTCGATTAATAAAAATGTCACCATAAATCAAAAAGAAATATTTATGTAATTTCCTACATTTGCTCAATGGAGGTATACTAGTTACCTATCTTATAACTGTGTTATTGTCTTTTCCAAAGGGAATATAAATGGGTCTTGGGTTTAGAGTTAGATAAAAAGGTTGAGGTTGGTGAAATAAGATTAGTTATATCTTGTAAACGATAAAACTCAAAGCATAAGAACCAAGAAGGTACCAACAGATTCACATAGTATCTACTTATCCAAACATCTATCTGTCTATCTATCTTTATATTTAGAGAACAAAAGGAACATATGCTTTGTTACTTGGGATTACCTTTATTTTGAAAGGGTACTTATTTATAAGCCAACAATGTCATTGTTCCATAGTTTACATTTGATCCATCATGGCCTCTTTATAGTTTCATGTTTATTGGTTGATTTGAACCTTCTACCTGCTCCTCTTGTACTGTTAGTTTAGAGGGAGTAACAGACCTACAGTTACTAGCCCCCAGGTCCTGCACCGTGGTTTGCCTGGAGTGCACCCTGCCTGCACCGCACCCTGCCTGCACCATTGGAAGAAGTCCCTTTATCAGTCACTCTTCAAATGACCTAAACTGAGGATGCCACTTGTTTCCTTCCAGGCTGCTCAAGGACGCAGGGAATCATCAGAGGCTTTCCCTCGGAGGGGTGACTTAATCTGACATATAAACACTTCTGCTGTTGTGCTGAGAATAGATGGGGGAGTGGATTGAAGGATCAAAGGTTTAACTACATTAGTTAGGAGGCTGTTACCATAACCTGGAGTCACTTAGCATAACTGCAGAGGTCATGCGATATTGTCAGATTCTGGGTATTTATTTGCGAGGGCTGCAACAGGGTTTTTTAAAAAATGTAGAGGTAAGGAGTATGGAAAAAATACAATCAGTGAGGACACCAAAATTTTTTTATCTGAGAACATGGAGGCATCCAATTTCAAGCAGTTGGAATGGGTGAAATTATAAAAGTCAGGTTTGAGTACAAAATTTTGAGCTAACTATAAGACATAGTATGTTGGAAATGACTCTATTACATTCAAGTAGAGATTCTATGTATCACATTCCTGTCCGAATAGTCAACTGCTGAAACATAAGGAAAAATGCACATGAAATATGTTGATTAGTAATAGAAGAGGCGACATCTGTACTCTAATGATGACTTCTCCCATTTTTAAAAGAGGTGCAAGCATATAGAGTAACCATAAGTTATCTATTAAATTGAGTAGATTGCATATAAAATTGATAAAACAAAACTAATAATTTTCTGCTGGTCTTAGCCCTGACATAATCTCAATATTTAAAAAATGCTATGACAGAATATTCATGATGAATTTTTGTGTGATTTTTCATTATTAACAGTAAGAATTAGATTTTAACTCCTCTGAGATTTTAGAAACATCTGTGTTAACTTTTCTACATGGCTTGCTTTTGAACTCACACAAGAGGCAACCGCAGGAGCATTCTGAATATTAAAACATTCAGAATGGCATGTCACCCAGCACTGCAGGGACAGTGTATTTCAAAGGAATTACGCTGAATGAAAAAAGGCAATTTCATAAGGAAATTCTTATGATTGAATTTATGTAGCATTTCTGAAATGACAAGATTATATTTCTGGAGAACAGATTAACAGCTGCCAGGGTTTAGATACGGGGCCCGCCATTCTACCTCTCTTTGTTGGCTTCACGGTCTTAGGCTCATTTTCTTCCACATAATGGGCAGCATGACTACTGATATCTTTGTAGTGGCACCGTTCACGATTTCAACACCAGAGAAATTATCCCTTCCCTTGGTGCTTAACAAAGATTTACCACTACAATGGCCCCATGTGAGTCACAGTTGCGCATCGCAACTAGTTAAGTGTGGCTTCCAGAAAGATGACGAGTTGACAGTACCTTCTAGAACCATATGTTTAACATATGGCAAGATCCTGGGCCAAAGATTCTGTTTCTAAGACTACAGAGAAATGCTGGGCAGGGAAAATAATAGAAGCAATATGTGAGCATTTATTTAACTTCGTATCTATAAGTGTAAAATCTAGAGTCAGATTAGCTTGCTCCCTGCCCTGGTTTCAGTGCTTCCCATCAAAGTGAGCTTGGGTCAATTAATTACATTCTCTGCCTCAAAATTTATTACTCTAAAATTGAAATAGGGATAGAGTTTCTAGGTGTAAACCACATTGAATGGTGCCTGGTACTCATAAATTGTGAAAAAATTGTTAGCTTTTGTTATTATAAGCACAGCTCCAATTTGTCCTACACACTGTTGAATACTGATTGAAATATGAATGTCCCATGCCACAATTTTATTTGCATGACTCAAACAAAAACAGAAAAAAAAACCCTATAAACTTAATTTAAGTACATGTAAAAATATTCAAATTCAATGGAATTCATATAAATGTTTACTTTCAAACAAATAGATTCTTTCTTTATTTGTCCAAGCATAAAAGATATATTAAGGGAAAACAATCTTAACTAATATCCAATAAGATAAAAAGTTTGTTATGACACATTTGTAGATGAGAAACATCCAGTAAGACAGTTTGTTATAAATTTTAAAGAGTATTCATCTATAATTATGTTATAGCAGTGATTATAAGCAATTCTATAAAATTATAAATCCAGTATGATCCAAAGTACTAAAAAATATAAATAGAAAAAGCATATGATGGGAAATATTTCAAAATGTTAACTTGCTTGCTTGCTACTTTCATCTGAGGAAACAATGACATTTTCACTATACTTATATTTTATAGTTTCAAATTTTTTATAAGTATACATTGTTTAATATAAAGAAATATATAAAAAATTAAATCTGCAATGTTTTCTCACAACCTACAGGATGTCAGACATTTTTATATAATTTACTAGTACTTTATTCATTCCATAATCCAGATATTTCATGAAAGACTTTTACTTCGATCATTCATTAGAGAATAATAATTATTCCAGGTATCTTATGCAGGGCAGAAATGAATACAGGGAATTGTCTAAAGAAATCATCAGGAAGGGTTTGCAGGAGCCAGCTCTTCGTGACACACCAGAGAAACCACGGCCCGAGGCTGCCACTGAAGTAGATGATAAGAAGCAGCAGCAGGCTGGGGACAACTGCCTCTTATGTCCAGAGGATGGATGTCCATAATTTCAATTCAAAATCAGAGAGCCACAGCCATCCCTGCTGCAACTCAGCACTCAGAGAGATGCTGAAGGGGTCCTGATGTACTTTTCTGGGTCATTGGGGGAATGTTTGTTTACATTTTTCTTGCAAAAGCTTGCTATATTGCAGTTAAGTTTTACATTATTATTTTTAATAATAGCCTTTATATAAGCAAACTCATGAGTCTTATTCCAATATAGATCTATATACAGAGAAAATCACAGCATATTACAGTCAATATCAGAAATTGGAATATACTACATGTACAATAGAATGAAGATTCCATCAAGTAATTGTGTCTTAAATGACAGGAGTTAGAGCAAATTAAAAAAAAAATGTAGTTACATCATTGATTCAGTTCAAAAGTTAATAAATTAGCTCTTCTTTGAAATATAGTGTATTAATAATTTTTCTCAAATATTCCTTTACCTTTAATATATATGTAGATTTTGTCATATTCTGCCTCTCTCTTCTGCAATTTTCTCTGTCTGTATTAGCTTCATTCTCTTCATGGAATACACCAGGAAAAACATAGGGAGCTTTTAATTTTCTCAGTATTTCAAAATGGACTTATTCTTCATCATTAATATCCCCATTAGACTTCTCACAGTATTCCCTTCTACTTCAGGTAGCTTTATCACATTTAGTATATTCTTAGTTTTTCCCATATATGCAGTGTCATTCTATGTATAGTGCCTTTTCCAGAAAGTAAACCAGACCCTAAGGAAGCCGAATTCTCACCTTCCGCACTAAACTTGCATGGTGTCACATACTAATTGAAAGACTACCTGCCCTCCATCAAAATGCAGCATTTCTTCAACACCTTCCTAACTTTGGACTGAAAGCAATATGGCGAACAGTCCACTGATTTTCGTGATTGATTTGGCTGGTTGATCAAGTGTAAAGGTGGCTGTCTCCTTCTCCCTTCATCACTTCATGTGTACACATGAGGTCAAGAGAAAGGAAAGCTTTTCCATAAACAAGTTCTGTTCCTCAGTCACTGGTCTTGACAACTTCTATCTCTTTCCAAAGCCTCCGAATATATTCTCATCAATCATGAATTGGCATAAATGCATTCCTATTTCATCTTACATATAATTGCAAAGATATTTTAAATTACCTATATACCTTTATCTTCACTTTCTTCCTTCGGGGAGGCACAACTCTGCTGCCTTATATTATAAAATAAGATAGGCTAATTTCTGATTTTTAATGTGGTGCCTAGGAATAGCAACATTCAAAAATGATTTATTAACATCTCCCTTCAAAAGTTCCACAATAAAATTCATGGATATTTATACATACTTAAATAACTACTAAGATAAATGAACTTTCAATCATTCTTTGTATGTTTACTCATAAAAGTATTTTAGTCTACTAGCAGTTCTATCAACTACATTTATATGTAACATCATTGAATCTGGTTTCTAAAAATTGCTTTTGTTTCAATAACATTGTCATTTCCATCCCATAAATAGGTGGATTATTTTCTGATAAATTTTATATGACCTCATTTCAATACTGTAAACTTTTTAAGTCTAAAATACAGTTGTGTTCAGATCATTTATGTAGGTCAATAACAACAAAAACGTGTATTGACTGCCTACCAGGCACTATTCTAGGTACTGATTTTATATTTATTTAAAAGTATTTTCCAGACTGTAGCAATGTTGATAAATTACTTTTATAATGTAAAATATTCTTACACTATTCTCATAGTTCCTAGGCATTATAAAAGTAGTGTCATATGTCATTATTGCATTGATTAATTTTATTTTTGCTTTACTTCTCATCTTTATGTCACTATTATAAATTAGAAATTGACAGTTAATTGATGTCACCCTACTTTTTCACAGGAGATTTTCATTCCACTAAATAGATGCTAAATCTATACAGCCAAGAATTATTTCTACATTGTTCTATTTATTATAGCTTGTGCAGAATTTTAATTACTACACAGAATGCAGATTTTCCCAAGGGCATCCACTGTGGAAAATGTTTTAAATGTAATCACAATAAATCTTCTTATCCTTATTACTTAAAACATCCATCATTAACACTTCAGGTTTTCCTGAAATACTATTCCTTCCAAATCTCATTTTAGAAAAGTCATGCATGAAGAGAACAATAATAAATTGAGCCCCCCAAAAATTTAGTTAAAAGTTATGAAGACACTTTCATAGTCTGCCACTTACCATTGTCCCTGCAAGCCAAGGACATTTTTTATTATTTTACAGTTACCTAATTTATAGTTTATAATATAGGAAAGTTCATTTATTCTCTAACTATATGAGCCTTAACTATCTTGGAGATTTTTCTTTTGATTCGCCCCAGAAATTAAATACGTTTCAGGGAGAATGAAGAATGAAATAGAGAAATAAAGGGAGTCTGAAAATTCAGAAAATAAAAGTATAGTTTGGGCAAAGCAACTCTAACAATATTATCATGAGTCGTCTATCTTTTAAAATAACAATGATAACTCATGGTAAAGTTATATTTTTTTCTATAAGGCTACTTTGAAATACAAACACAAGCAGAAATAGTAACAGAAATAAGCAGTAATGGAATGTACCCATTTTATTAAATGTTAATGACAAATATGCTTACAACGGGCAGATGTACACTGTAAAAAAAAAAGTGGTCATTTTCTAAGATTATTCGATTTAAAGTTTCTAAAAGCCATCCTAACATCTATAACTGCATTAAATATTAAATTTTAAGATTTTTCCTGACTATGGAAAAGATGTGCAGAATCTATCCAGAACATGTAGTATTACAGGGTTAATTACCTTGAGTGGGAGAGCAACCAACGTCCACAAGTTTGTCATTAAAGACAAATACTTTCAAGTTTTAAAAAATAAATTATTCTTCCTTTTCTTATTTATTAGCTATCTTTTGCAAAAACTACAAGTCATCTGATGAATGAGTTAATTTATTTTAATGAGGTCTATACAATAATCTGCGCCCATTATGCACCATGACATCCTAAGCAGAAATGATATTCTTCATGACAGCAATCTAGTAATCAAGCCTTGGAAGGCTTTAGCTTGGAAATTTGTTTGATTTCTTCTGGTTATGAACATTTTCAATTAAATATAAAGATGTTTTTGCTTCACATGGTGGTTTTAAATTGGCATTTCATCATTTTATATATTACTGGTACTGGCTCTGGGTTATTTAGCATTTACTAATAATTTCCATTTTGACCTTTCCCAAGTTTTGCTATTTATTAGGTATTTTTGCAGTATTGCAGAGATGACTGAGCAGAATTGGGGAATTTTTTTTTTATCCCTTTTAAAAACTCCATACTTTAAATTATTTTTACATTGACCTTTAGAGTTGGGATATAGCTAAGATTTGAAAGTTCTGTTCAAAAAACTACCCTGCTGAAACATCCGGCTACCCCAAAAGTTCAAAACAGATTGGCCAGCCAAATGCTGAAAGCAAAGAAAAACTGGAAGGGAGTGGTGAGAATGAAGAAAGGAAGGGAGAGATGTCAGGAGGCAGAAGGCTGTTTGGATATTCACCATGACTATTTAATTTGTAAATCATTACTGACAGTGAGGAGCAGGCAACATACTGGGTGTAAATAAATTCCGTTTGATGGAAAGTGATTTCTGAACACGTCTGGATATATTTGGAGAAGAGACATTTTATTTTTCCATTTCCATTAAATATTATCCATTCCCCCTTGAATGAATAATTCTATTTTCATTTAGTTAATTTCATAAAACAGTTCAACTTTGTTACAGGTTAAAATCTGAGGGATCTTCAAGTTTTAAAGATGCAGTCACTGATTGTTTTATGTTTGATGTTTGGTTCAGACTTTGAGTCCTAATGTCAGAACTCACATTATAGCGCAAAGAGTCAAAGTTGTCTGACATGATGTCAGAAATACTGTAATTACTTTGCTTCAGTGGACAATAAAAGCCACAAACAGGACCAATTGCTTTGTGTTCTGCTGAATTTTAGAAAATAGTCAAATAACACTTGTTTCCATTTGAAAATTTTCTTGATTGCTAACTTTTTACCAAAGCCTTGACAACTGCAAGATACTGTTCATTACCTGTGTTTTCTAATATTCAACAGCATTTCCTTTTTCTTTATTAAAGTGTCATCCAATGAAAGAGATAAAAACTCCTTTTTTAATCAGGCAACAAAGTGTAGTTGATTACATACAACAAAATGGTTTCATGTTTATAGAACTCTTTAAAATAAAAAGCCACCATTGACTGAGATAAACTATAGTGTATGTTTACACTGTGTGTAAGTAAATACATGTGTGTCAATAAAGTTGCTTATAACATGATGGCTGGTACCGAAGAATTCAACTTTTGTCAAAAAGCTGTATTTTAATTTTAATCCAATTTACACTCTTTCTTCCCCACCCTTAAATTATGAAGAGTATATCTGTAGTTAAAGTTAGAAATAAGGCGTTGAACCGTGACTGATTATAAAGGCAAAACTATGAAACATACAGGCAGTAGCTTTTGGAAAACTTGTAACTATTTATTTATATTGATCCTGGGTTTCAAAATGGAATCCTCACTTTTATAGAGTATTCTGCCAGGTATGGTGCTAGGTACTAAGGAAGACACAGATATGAATCACTTGAGTTACATGTGGCACTTCTGTTATTAAAACTGCCTCAGAGCCACAGTCATTGTCCAGCAATATTTTCTCATTATGAAAGGACTTAATGTTGGGTATCAACTTTGGGAATATAATGTGTGGAGGAAGGGAAGAGTCATATCTATTTCCGTGCATTAAGTGTCATAATGTTAGAACTGGAATCTAATGTTCTTTGCCATCACAGTTGTGTCTTCCATTTTAGAAATAATTTACTAGGGTGAAATTCACAGAACGTAAAAGTAACCATTTTAAAATGAATGATTAAGTGTCATTTAGCATGTTCACAATTTGTGCAATGACTATCTCTCTCTAGTTGAAACGTATTTCCATAACACTTAGTAAAACTCTTTTAGAAGTGCTCCCCATCCTCCCTCTCTATATTCTAACAACGCCCAATCTGAGTTATGTCTCCTGGGATTTATATTTCATATACATAGAATCTTACAACATGCGTCCTGTTTGTGTCTGGCCTTCTTTCACTAAACATAATGCATTGGAGAATTTTCTGCCTAAGAACACACCTATTCATTGCTAAATAATGCTCATCCTCAAAATATTTGAGTGAACAGAACAGAAGATATTGGTTCAGATAAACCTGGGCTAAATCCTTAAATTTTTAATTATAATACTTGAAATATACTGTACATTATTCCACTTTTCTGGGCCTTGTATTAATTCACACAATCTAGGAATAAATATAGGATAAATTTGAGCAATAAATGATTTAGTCTAGAATGTATAAAATTTGAGTAATAAATGACTTAAAACATAACAGGTCCTTAGCTGACATCTGTTCCATTAGCAGAATGTCTGTTGTAGCAGAAATAAAATTGTCGTATCCTCTTCACAATTCCATGAGTTCATTGATATTTCCTGAAAAATATGTGTCAATACTTATTTCTATATAAATAAGTAAACGATAATATCACTTTTTTGATTTGTCAATTTTATTATTATTTTGATTTCTTATCTATGAAGATACCCTTACATTTTTACTTTTTAAATTTTAGTAAAAAGTTAGATTGATGAAATTTCCCTTTTAAAAATCACATATCTGTGTTTGGTTTGCAGTCCACTTTGTCCAAATTGTATTAATTTTGTTCATTCTGATTCATAAGATTTATGTTAATAGTGATAAGGTTCTTCCTTGGAAGACATTGTTTCCTAAGGACAGAAATTTTAACAAAGTAAAGCTACATTGGGTCACAAGGCAGTTTCTGATTTACATAGAGATAATTATTCAAAATTACACACACAGTAAAACTGCTTTTAGCCAAGCTAAAGAAAAAGCCTACTTTATAGGCTTATTACACAAAGGAGAGCAGAGTTTTACTTTTATTAAGTGCAGACCTGATCTTTGGTCTTGAGTATGAATGTGGTCAAGTCTCAGCCTCAATGTTATTCACCATATTCCAGAAGTAAAACTCTAAATATAGACTGTGATAGCGAAGAACAAACTACTTAATTATCTGTCCTTATCAAATAGAGCTTGTCACTAACTATAAAGCAAGAAGAGAGCTTAAAAAAAAAAAAATCAGCAACTTCTTTTGGGAAATTGTGAATAAGTCTCCCTCTCTCCCCACTCCCCCACCCCCCCATGTCCAGGTATTACTTCTCATGGTTGATTTTGTTTTTGTTGGATGCTTCCCTTGTTAATTTTTATGTGTATTGCTTCTTTTATCTAATCACTGCATCTATTTTAATTCATTTACTAGTTGATGACCCTTATATTTGTAGAAATTTTAGCTGTTCTATCTGTATCTTCCACATGCCAATTTTTTAAATAAGTTTTATCTGAAATTTGTCAGAAGGTCATGAGAAAGAAAATATCTCATTTTATACCATTGTATATGATTTTATTATTATCCTCCCTTAAGGAAGATCTCTGTCACATACATGTGTACACACACACACACACACACATCTCGGAAAGAGCAAAATTGAGATGCATTACTGATTAGTAAACTAGAAAGTGAAATGCAATTTCTCTATTAGCATGGTTCCATACTATCAGTGCTCAAGGTATCTTTCCTATAAAATGTCATTCCTCTGGGATGAATGACCGCCCATAATCCAATTATATTTCAAAGTCACAGTTTCTTTTAAAGTATTTAATAGGTTGATTTTTAAAGCTGAGGAATAGTTATGGAAAATGTTTACTGTTAGCCTTTACTCAAACTACACAGCTCGAGATTTAGTTTCTAAAATAAAAGTAACATCATGTAATTTTACTGTATAAAGTTAGTAATATAAATAAAGTGTGTGATAAATCTTCCATATGTAGGCTCCACATGCGTGCATATTAGAATATGTTAATTTTCTCCCCTAGAAGAATATTTTATATATTCTACATCATGCTTCGTTAAATTATGTGTAATGATAAAGTATATGTACATTTTATAAATTACACTTCAAAGGAAGATTATACTAAAACTCAAATGTCTGCATGCTTATTATGCAGTTGTCACCTATCCAACATGTATTTAAAGGTTAGTTTTCTAATATAATTCCACAGCTAGGAGTTTAAGGTCATCGTAATGCTAGGGTTGGAAAAAATAAGTCTTCTGGTCTTGACAGATGCAAAGGGAAGAGAAAGGAAAAAGCTAATTTATATCTTATATAAATACACATTAAAATAAATGGTTTGGGGGATGGTATACAAGAAACAAAATCAGTTTTGATGCACCAAGTTAAGAGAAAAAAAATTCAAAAAGAATGCAGCTGTCATTTTGAATTATAGCCAAATAATGTTCTCTTCTCACTTTGAAAAAAACTACCAAAGCAAGAAGAGTGTGATGTGAGTCTGAAATGGCGAGAATTCGAGGTGAGAATTACCAAAGTTCCATAAAAATGGGGTTATCTAACATTTTAAAGCATGTGCAAAGGGCTATCTTAATATCAGAACTTGAAGAAAAATACTGCTACTGTATTCTAATTTTCCTTAAATTATGGATTCTAGATTTTAATTTCCAGGGCATTGTACAGCTGCATCCATTACTGAGCCTTATTATAATTATGAGAGGAAAAAAATGCACTGTCAACAATTTTCTGTATGTGATGAGGCACTTATATTCTGATGTCTGGTTACCTTCTGCTTGTTAACCTTGTCGTGGAGGGCCTCTTGCAGACAGCACCAACCAAATGCAATCCACAGTAATTACTATAATTCAGCGGAGATATGTAGTCACTTGAGGCTGACCGTTTTACCCCCACAATCAACCTTCTGCAACTCAAGGAAAACACAAACATGGCCGGGCTCCGACAAATTAGGCATGAACAAATGTTTCACATTAACTGAGTTAAAGGACCTTGCTGAAAATTACAAGGGCTGCTTAGGAAAGCAACGAGTCCCATTATGGAAGTAATAGGTCTCAAAGCAGGCAGCTCGTTAGAGATTCATCTATAGTTGTAGGATGTAGTCACCTTAGTGAAAGCGTCTCTGACCTGGACACTTTTAGACTCTGGGATGGGGATGGAAACACAGTCCTCTCTGGGAGATGTCATCAAAATCAGAAGCTGGAGACAGCTCTCCTGAGATGTAACTAGAAAGTACTATGCTGCTTTTGCACTATCTCAAGCAATTTTACCATGAAAAATGTGAAAGAAAACAACCCTAGACTTCACTCTGAGTTTAAAATCTCTCCATCTTCCTGGCAATACCTGATTTGAATTCATAGACTGCACATTACAGGCCATGTGTGGACATTTACACCTGCAACAGGAATTATTTCCACATAACGATAAATAGGCCTGAGATATGAGTACTTCCAAATCAATGTCTTTATGGAATGTATTATTTCAATATGCATTTTCCTCTCCTCCCTCTTCACTGGGATGTGGGTTAGAGGTTCTTATTCTTCAAACATGAATGAGGCTGGGCAGCACTCCATTTACCTCTTTTTTCCCCCTGCTTTAGTGATAATGTAATTCATTGGAAATGCTGCTTCAACTATGCTTTGTAATATTTTCTAACGGCTTACTTTACTCTGAAAGAGTGCACAGATTTATTCAAATTCATTCTGTGGTGAAAAAAAATAAAATTGAAGTTGAGAGAGCAGAATAAAAGATATGGATAACATTCCCGCATAAATACGTTGTTGATAAAGGGGTTTAACAGAAAATGGAGTCAGCAGGGGCCTGGACCATGCACCACCATTGTAAAATATAAGGCAACTCACCACCACCACCCTGCGTTTTGCAGGTATCCATTAAGGGAATCTTTTTGTGTAAATAAATGGCCTGTAAATTCAAACTTTTTACTTTTTATTTTTTGTAGTTTGACTTTAAAAGGTTCCTGTTTGATATCTTGTATCTTGTACTAACCATATATTTGTAATGGTGAATAAATTTTTAAAAATGGTTAAATGGGCCGGGCGCGGTGGCTCAAGCCTGTAATCCCAGCACTTTGGGAGGCCGAGGCGGGTGGATCACGAGGTCAGGAGATCGAGACCATCCGGGCTAACATGGTGAAACCCCGTCTCTACTAAAAATACAAAAAACTAGCCGGGCGTGGTGGCGGGCGCCTGTAGTCCCAGCTACTCGGAGGCTGAGGCAGGAGAATGGCGTGAACCTGGGAGGCGGAGCTTGCAGTGAGCCTAGATCGCGCCACTGCACTCCAGCCTGGGTGACACAGCGCGAGACTCCGTCTCAAAAAAAAAAAATAAATAAATAAATAAAAAAAATGGTTAAATGGAGAAAAAAAGAATTGATTATATAATTGATCACAATTTTATCAGTTCCTCATTGGATATAGGTTATATAGTCTATACTTGAGAATCTCTCTCTTTTTTTTCTTTTGATCTGTGTACCATCTTAGGTGAGCAAAACCACCCAGTTTCTCTTCCTTCTCTCAACTGTTTGTAAAGAAAAATTCTTCATATGAAGAGATTCATGAACTGCATTGAATTTATGTGTCAGAGTTTGAATAATGTTCATAAATATCGTTGATGTAAATACCCAACATAGCTATAAGTTTAAATAAACAACCCACAACTAAACTGATAACTATAAAATATACTAATAGTAATTTATTATTAGAAATCAAACATAAGAGTAATTAAAAATTGTGACATACTCAAAGCACACTGGTGATGCTCAAATACTAAAATTGCCACTGTCCTGAGCCTGAATTTGTAGGAAGAAAAATCCAACTTTCTTAATAGAATATTGAAGTTGAAAAGTATCTGGTAACATACCAATTTCTACTATAAAACACTTGTTTAGAGTCTAACCAGTTAGTAGCCTTTATTGGTACATAAAATTGTAACTCTATGGAATTGTACATTGTTAAATGCTAAGAATTAGGGAAGGGATTTGCACTTTAGATGACTTTTGGGTCATCTTTGAGACACGCAATATACTTTCAGAATCAATGTACGTCCAAACCATGGAATCTTTGGATAATTGTTGTAACTTTGAAGCAATTATCCAATAATGGTTGTTTCTACTTATCGCGTCTATTTAAAAAAATGCAAAAACAGTTAGTTTTGTTACACTATTAGATCTCCCTAAGATGGGTTATTTCTGTAATTCAGGTGTGCTTTCATTCCCCTTTGTGAAACATTGCCATTTATTTTATAAGTAATACACATTTTCTGTTAAAGTTAAGTGTGTATATTTTAGGCTCGTTACTGTTATTGCCAGATTCATCATCAAACTGGTTATTGTTTGTCTGTAAAATTATTCAATTGTACATTTCCCAGCCCCATAACCAACAACCATTCTGAATTTTCCATTGTTTTGTTTTTGTTTTTCATTTCTGAAAGATTTTTGTAGATGCCTGGCATTCTACAAAAATAATATACATATTTACAGTTTTAGTTTCCTATTTGCAATATTTGAAGCAATTATTTCACAGTTTTATATTTGTAATTATATTTTAGATAACATTTCAATAGAAGTTAAATCAATGGGCATTAATATCTTATTCCTGACTTTATATTCCATTATTTATAATTATCTTCTTTGCTGTTATGTATTTTACAACTTATTGAGGAAACATTTATTAATTTCTGTATTTTAGTGAGGTTGCTAAACATCTTAAAAGGTTGTTTGAGAAATAATACATGCATTTCAGAACTTTCTGTAATATCTTTTTCTAACATTTTAACGTGGTAAAACACATCAGTGAAGTTTAAATTTTGAACTATTCTCACATGCATGGAATGACGATAACAAGATTAATTTTGGAGAAATGATGAGCTCATTTTCATTTGCATGTGGGACATTTGGATATGTCAGCCAGAGAACCTAATTTTTGTGCAGGAGGAGAAAGTGTGTAGTTAGGAAAAATGGGCATATGTTAAAATTAGACCTACAGTAAACTTATAAATATGTCATTTATGTACATATATTCGTATAATTTCAACATGCTATTTATATTTAGATCATTTCTATGTTTTAAACTCTACTATTCCAAGGAAAAATTCAGAAATCACACAATTTTATTCTCTCTTATCACTGGAGTAAATGTATGCAATTTAGATTCCACTGCCTCAGCTCCACCTGCATCGGTCTTTCATTCAAAGATGAAGACTTTAAGTAAGAGTGGGGGAGCATTAGTTGGAGCAGTAGTAGTTTCAGCAATATGGTCTGAGAACACTTCTCTTTAAATCCATTTTAATCTCTTCCCTGGAGAGATTTCTCCTCTTGTACCCCATGAGCCCCTCCTCCCCACACAGTGAGTACATTAAGGTAAATATGGTTCATAGAGAAATCCTGTGTCTAGTGAATTTTTTCTTGCAATAAATGATAATGATGATGATGATGCATTTTTTAAAGCTACACTTGCTCAGTTTCTATCTATCTAAAGTTATCTTGCTCTTTCTCTTATTCTCTAAGGATTTCTCTAGCCTGCACCCTACAAAGAGTGTGTGACTACTCACCTTTTTCATTTTTATTTTGGCTGCCACTCTTTGGCGTGTAACAGATTTTAGTTAAACTCCCATTGATGCAGATAGGCAGGCCAGCCCCAAAGTTGGGGCTTAGCCCAGGAGGGTGCTTAGCTTTTCCCAGGAAAGAGTTCAAGGGTGAGCTGATGTTAAACAGCAATCTTTCATTGAACCAGAGCTACTCCTTGCAGAGCAGGGCTAACTCATAGGCGATGCACACAGAGCAGCACTTGTGCACTTGTGGGCTGTTGGCAACTGTATTTACATGCACTTATCTCCACTGTTACATGCAAATTAAAGGGTGGGTTAATGCAAATTAAAGAGCAGGATATTCAGAATTTTCTAGGAAAAGGAGGGCAGTAATTTCTGGGTTTATAAACTGTCATGATGTTGGTGGAAGTGTCTCTTGCTAATGAGCAATGAGGGCGGCTAGGGGTCATTTTTGTTGCCATCTGTTTGGTTTGACCGTGTTTTTCACTTCATCCTGTCAGGACCAGGAAATAATAAGTTCTGCCAGCCTCCCACCTCATTCCCCCTTCAGAGATTAGATACTCCTCCTTGAACTTAAGGGGGCTGCGGAACAGCAGAGGTCTATCTTCTCTAATTTTTTTTCTTCTGGGTTTATAGCATAGCCCCTGCTTAGAATTGCAGGAGTAAAAATCTCTGGATACCTGATTTAAGGGACCCAGTGGCAGGATATTTTCATTCTCCAGATCAGAAAAAGGGATGGATTGGAAGCTTCCTGCTAGCCTGTCTTTATATGAAATTGTTGCAGTGCGGAAGACCAAAACATTACAAGGAGTTAAACAAGCAAGAGTCAAAAATTAGTAGTAAAAAGATAGCTCTCAAAGATCCTAGGAAGGACCTAGGAAGGGTCCTAGGAAGGGTAAAAACCAGGTGACATTTGTGAAAGCGCTTTTGATAGTGGGCCAGATGTAGTTGGGATGAATGCCCTGGTTATATCTATGTAACAAGGTGGCTTGCTTATAGATCTTTTGAATGTTAACCTCAATTTGTCTAGAGTTACTCACATAAATGCAGCAGGTCTTATTAATAACTGCACAGACTCCACCCAGTTCAGCTAGTAAACAGTCCAATGCCAGTCTGTTGTCAAGGACTACATTTACTAAAGAATCTAAGGACCCTTGAAGTTAATTTAATGCTTAATCTGTGTCGGTGGCCAATAATATTAGAACTTTTGTCAAATTTCTTAGGGTTGACTCATGGCAGGTAAAGCCACTAGGGGATGCTGGTCTTATTGATGCCATAATTCCTACCAGAATTAATCTTATTACTCGTTTATTTTTCTTTCTGGGTATTATGGGGTTATAGATGGTGACTCCCAGAGAGGCGATGGTGGCCAAGGTATATTTACCCCATTTCAAGTTTTAATATGCAAGGGATGGCAACTCTTAAAGAAATAGGTGGCTCTTGAGGGAGTCAGGAGTGGGTACAGAGTGGAACTTCTTCACACTCATGACTGCAAACAAAAATGAGCCCAGCTACACAAACTGAGGCCCTATGGAATGTGGTATCTCTCTGCTGATGCCAATTTGGCTTTCTATAGATATTTTTCCCTTGTCCAATGGGGGTGGTTGAACAACCTTTGTTTTCTAGAAGAGGGAAGTATTCCCACCTTCCCAAATCAGGCAGTTGTTCTCTGGTGCATGTTTTGATCCGGGAGAATGCACCATGTACAATTTCCTTGCATATAAGTAGGATTTTATGTATTTCCCTGTGGTCTTGGGAATTTATCCACTAGGGTTGGATTTGAATTTTGCAAGGAAGCTTTCTCTTTTGTGTATTCACACAATGATAAATATAAAAGATAGTATCATTACTGCACTAAAGATATAGATACCCGACTTCCTAGGTTCAGATAATAGTGGTGGTGGGGATAAGGTGGAGTCCTTTCAGTGGGAGAGACTTCGTCTTAACAAATAGGGGTCTAGGTAATTTGGGATCACTGTGATTAATGAGAAGGTCTGGAGAGATGGTCATGAGATTTTCCAGATATGCCAGAAAGTGGAACTCTCTATTTTGGGGATAGAGATGTGCCAAATGTGCCAGAAGGTTGATGATAGATCCAACATCCATGAAGATGATTCCCTTTATGAATGCTATAAATGTTGAAACATTTATTATGAAGTCTTTTTCCCCTCCTACACTGTATTAGGTTAATTGGTAAGCAAGAGGATTAGTAGGGGCAGCATGGTGTCTGGTTGGGCCTTAAAGTGGCTTCTATGCTCAAAGAGGACAAAAGAGGTATTTCCCTGGAGGAGGCAGTTTGCCAAAACAGTAGAAAAGGAGAAGAGAAAAATTAATGCTCCTGTACCCACACACATCATGTTATTTATCTGTGCACTTGAGAAAAAACAGCTTTAAGTCTTCTAGGGATTCGCATGTGTAGGTCCTGATATCATCCCGTCATGCCTGTAGGGACTCATAAGAAACTGTTTTACCCCCAGACAGGTGTACCCATCTAGTGATTCCCTAAAATCTAACAGTAGTGGGGGTATCTAACAATACTGTATTAGTGCATACTCATGCTGCTAATAAAGACATACCCAAGACTGGGTAATTTATAAAGCAATGAGGTTTAATTGACTCACAATTCAGCATGGATGCAGAGGCCTTAGGAAAATTACAATCATGTCAGAAGGGGAAGCATGCATGTCCTTCTTCACATTGCAGCAGCAAGGATAAGTGACGAAGTGCTGACCAGAAGGGGGAAAAGCCCCTTGTGAAACCATCAGATCTTATGAGAACTCACTCACTCTCACAAGAACAGCATGGAGGCAACTGCCCCTGATTCAATTACTGCCCATCAGGCCCCTCCCACTACCCATGGGGATTATGGGAACTACAGACGAGATTTGTGTGGGGAAACAGCCAAATAATATCAAATATCTTGCAAGAGCCTTTCTAATTTGGTTGTAATTGATCCTCAAGGGATTTTTCTTTCCATGCTTTATTAAGGCAAATTCTTGTGGAAGGAGCCGACACTTTATTTCCATAGTCTTGAAGGGCCTTTTGAGCCTGGCCTAAATTTTAAAAGTGGGTAGAGTGAGGCATGTCAGAATGCCTATTTCTATCATGATCTGAATTAGTTTTTCAGGGTTTCATAGCTAATTAAATGTTATAGGTGTATTAGTCCTTTCTCATGCTGCTAATAAAGACATATCCAAGACTGGGAATTTATGAAAGAAAGAGGTTTAATTAACTCACAGTTCCACATGGCTGGGGAGGCCTCAGAAAACTTACGATCATGATGGAATGCATATTTCAACAGGATGGCAGGAGGGAGAATGAGTGCCCAGCGAATGGGGAAGCCCCTTATAAAACAATCAGATCTCGTGAGAACTCATTCACTATCACAAGAACAACATGGAGGAAACAGCCCCATGATTCAATTATCTTCACTTGTTCCTTCCAACGACACATGGGGACTATGGGAACTATAATTCAAGATGAGATTTGGGTAAGGATACAGCAAAACTATATCACTAGAGCAGATGAATATGGGGGGAAATAGGCATTCGTTAGCCTTTAAAACCTTTTAAAGCAACATAAGTGCTAAAACCAAAAGCCAAAAATAAGGTTACATATCAAGAGAAACTAAGAGTATAGAATCAAGTAATATTGAAAAAACATTGCTTTTATATAAGATAAGATAAAATATTTCAGCATCAGGCCATAACAACAGTTATAGCTGAAGGAGAAAAAAACTATAGAAGCTGACCATAATGCTGAAGGAGAGAATTATTATCTCAGACCTTCTACAAAGGGAAAAATTCTGAAAGCCACAAGACATAACAGTTGAACTTTTAGATATGAATCAGAGAAATGTTAAAAGAAACAGATTATAGAATTGAAAACCAAATGATGTGTTAAAAAACCTGTTTTCATATAAAGACTATTGGTTTTTTTTTTGGAGATGGAGTTTCACTTTTGTGAAGGCTGGAGTACAATGGCGCGATCTCGGCTCACTGAAACCTCTGCCCACTGAAACCTCTGCCTCCTGGGTTCAAGCAATTCTCCTGCCTCAACCTCCCAAGTAGCTGGGATTACAGGCACCCACCACCATGCCCTACTAATTTTTTTTTTTTAGTTTTAGTAGAGATGGGGATTCACCATGTTGGCCAGGCTAGTGTCAAACTCCTGACCTCAGGTGATCCATCTGTCTCAGCCTCCCAAAGTCCTGGTATTACAGGAGTGAACCACCACGCCTGACCCCCAAACTATTCTTTAGAAAGAATATTATAAACAATTTTCTTTTAATTACATTGATTTCCTTCATAAGATCCCCTTCATAGACCTTACTATCATGTACCCTATCATGTATATATATGTACATGTATGTATATATACATATTCACATAATAGATGTAGCTATACAAATTACCCAAATAAAGTGAACATACAAGATAATTGGATTCAAGTTATTCACAAAATTGGTACGTGTCAACTTGGCTAAACTTTGTTTTCCCCAATAGGTGTGGGAGACAGGGTAAAGCAGAGAAGGGGATCTCATAGTAACAAATAAATGGGAAGGGGAAAATCACATTGCTTAAGGGGAGGCCATCAAAGAATCTATCCAACAGCAGAGACACTCAGAAAAATTGTTTGGGCCACTCGTCTGCTGCTGCAGGAAGGTGTCCTTCAGGTCAGGAGTTCAGGACCCCCAGTAAATGCAGCTCATTGAGGGCAAGTGAAAGAAGGTTAGCTCTAGTATTGCTGGGCAGAGTTTATTTTTTTCTCTTACTAAGGATGGTTAGGATATTCTCATTGCCAGTGGCCCTCTGACTCACAGTAGGCACACTGATTCTGGTCCAGGGGGCAGTGAGTTCGAGGCTTTCAACTGGGCAACCTGGACATAGATCTCAAGACACTTCCTCAGTACAGGTAACCTGGAGATGGGGAAGGGGCCTAAAGCAGCTGCTAGCAATTGCTCTTTTGGCTATTTCTCTGCTTCCTCAACTCTGTCTCTTGTTCTAAACTCCACAGGTGATGTTTCAGGGTGGGCTGATAGGGGTTTGAGGACTCACTGCTGTTTTATAGCTTCCTCCTAATGTCAGGGGCAGACTGAGTCATAAAATGCATGCCTGGGAGACCTTGCCCTTCCATGTTGTTTGGGTCTGCATTAGTATAGTTCCTGAGTACCTCCACCAAATGGCCTTGAAACAGAGTGAGATTTTTGGCCCTCCCCTGAGTTATTTCTCTACTATTTTCATAATTAATCTCATGCTTAAAATAATATATATTTTCTATTTTAAAAGTTGCTGTGTGTTTTTTGCACTCAAATCTTGGGAAACCCCCTTGGTTATCCCATTGAGGGTCCATATCTGGAAGTGCATCTCCCCCCATGTGATAACTGGCAAGGCCTTTGTTATGTGTAGCCACTCCATCTGCAGATTCCTGAGTGGCACTCAGAATTCTCCTCTTCTCCTCCACAGCACAGCAAGTAGGTGGCAATCATTGCAAGTCATGCCGAGTTAAATCTAAGAACATATCAACTTAACAAACTCCTCTATAAACGTCCCTGCATTCTCTGAAAACCTGCCAAATTTGTCCATGAAAAACACCGAATCAGATATAGAAAATGGCACATGTGCTCTAAGTTTTCATCTCCATCAGCTACCTCCCACAATGTACAAGGTTTGATTTGAGGTGCTGATATGGAGCCCCATGCATGGGTGGTACAGTTGGGCTTTCTTCCTCGGGCAACGGGGGTATAGTCTGTGGCTATTTGGATAAAAGGGAAATGTGCCTAATGACCCTGGGGTGGAATCTTGGATTAGATAACTGGGAGTACTCACCCTTAGAACTGGGTGACTGAGGGTCTCTGAGGAGGATATAGGTCTTCTAGGAAGAGCACCATGGGAGGATCCCTTAGAAACAGCTTCTCAGCACCTGAAAGTAACATGAAGCAGTAAAAGGCAATACAAGGTTTACATAAGGGACCTCTACTCATTTCCCTTCTCTATTACAGAATAAGTTCAATTGCAAAACACTTTTATGATGTAAAGAACCATTTTTAGGTCTAATTTTTGGTCTCCCGCTTTGTATTACACTGAAAAGGTGTTGGGATAGAAAATGGGTTTCTTTTTCTTTAAGCAGATTTGAATTTGCTCCAGTTGCCTAAAAGACACTCTAGTGGCAAGTCCTGTGGAATGCTCTCCATTGTCCCCATGTCTAAGAGGAATCTTTATTTTTTAAAGTCTAACAAGAGGAAAAGCAACTGGGCTCTTGTTATTTTTTTCTGTTTAGATGTTTACCTCCCGTAGAGAAGGTATAAGTACAGGTAGCAAAGTGTTAGACCAACGGAGTGTGAGATACAAGCAGGCGGTAGAGTACGGTGCTCGCTGGTGAGAAAAATGCAACAAAAGGAATATTTTTACCAAGCAAAGTATAAAAGGAAAAGTGAAAATAGAGTGACAGGACCCTAGGGCAGCAAATAGAAAAAGGCAAGAGCAAAATTTCCCTGGAGTGGGCCTGGAACCTACAATGCCAGAAGGAACGCCAAGGTTGAAAACCTCGGAGCATCCAGGGGACTGCCAATGATGCCAAGTGCCAAAAAGCCTGAATTCCCCAAGTGCTGGGCAACTAGACTTCCCACGCCACATGCTGAAAACCCTGGAGTATCCAGGGGCAACCAATGTTGAAAACCCTGTGGGTTTCGGCATTTTCAACCCTGAGGGGCAGGCAATAGCATACCCTAAAGGCCTGGCTGGGGCCACAGAACAATGTGATTCTGACATCGCAGAATCAGCACAACAGGGGCCCTCACAACCAAATGTCCTGCTTTAAATAATTACCCAAATACAGTTAGCTCGGAGCTAAAGCAAAACAAAACAACGAAACAAAGCAAAACACAAAACCCTGCAAACAAAGCATATATTTCAGAGCAAAAAATGAAATAAAACAAAATGACTGATGGAAAAAAATGAAATGGTATTTTAAAAAAAGACAGAGAACACGAAAAGGGATCTATTATAGTTGGTCAGGTATGCTGAAGGGGACTTTGAATTGATTACCTGGCCAAAGGCCTTATTTTCTGGCTCACCCAATGTTGATGTGAGGAGGGTCAGTGGGGACACTCACCCATCTGCTGGAGCCAAATGGAGATGACTGGTCTGTAACTGGGACCCGGGCTTGGGTCAGTTTACCTGCCACAAGGGAACTCGTGTATAATCTTGCAACTAGCTGGCCAGAGTGCTGTGTCTCACATGAGATTGTACTGTGACTGTTCACCCTTCTCCCTGCTCCACTGCATGTCAGCAAGTATGACAGCTCTTAAAAGAGCCTTGGTTACTGTTTCAGCTCTGCAGGTTTAGAAGATCTTTAAAGAACTCTCGTATGTTTATTGCGGCACTATTCACAATAGCAAAGACTTGGAATCAACCCAAATGTCCATCAGTGACAGACTGGATGAAGAAAATGTGGCACATGTACACCATGGAATACTATGCAGCCATAAAAAGGGATGAGTTTGTGTCCTTTGTAGGGACATGGATGCAGCTGGAAACCATCATTCTCAGCAAACTATCGCAAGAACAGAAAACCAAACACCGCATGTTCTCACTCATAGGTGGGAATTGAACAATAAGATCACTTGGACTCGGGAAGGGGAACATCACACACCAGGGCCTATTATGGGGAGGGGAGAGGGAGGAAGGATGGCATTGGGAGTTATACCTGATGTAAGTGACGAGTTGATGGGTGCTGACGAGTTAATGGGCGCAGCACACCAACATGGCACAATATACATATATAACAAACCTACACGTTGTGCACACATACCCTAGAACTTAAAGTATAATAATAATAAAAAAAAATTTTTAAAGTTACTATATAAAAAATAAAAATAAAAATAAATAAACTCACCATCTCTTGACATCTACCAGTCAGGTTGCTGTCTCCATCTCTTGCCATCGAGCTGACTGTCATCTCACTGTCCAGCCAATCACTGTCTTGCCGACTCACTGATGGCTGTCTCATTATCTTGTCATCTTGCCCCACCTCTCACCGTATTTGTCCCTTTAGGGTTGCCACCATGATGTAGCTGGGCAAGTGATCCCCAAAATTGGTAATTGGCCCAGGAGAATTCTTGGCTTTACCCAGGAAATAATTCAAGAGCAAGGCGGCAGTGTTAAACAGCAATCATTTATTGAGCCAGAACTGCTCCTTGACCAGCAGAGCCAACTCATAGCCAGTGTGCCCAGAGCCACACTTATGGGCTGTTGACTAGCTCTATGTATACCCATTTTTACCCGCTATTTCTTACATTCAAATTAAGGGTAGGTTAATGCCAACTAAGGGGCAGATTTTTCAGAACTTTCTAGGAAAGTGGCAGTAACTTTCAGGTCATTGACATGGAAAAAAGAGGTAACTTCCAGGTCATTGGTGTAACATGCACATTGTCATGGCACTGGCGGGGGAGGGGAGGAAGTGTCTTATGCTAATGAGCAATTAGGGCAGCTAGGGATTGCTTTCATCACCGGCTGCTGTTTGGGTGACTTTTTTCACTACATTTTATCGGAATTAGGAAATAAGGCCTGCCAGTTTCCTACCAGCCTAATGGTAAAAAACCATTAATTTGGTCAGATAAAACTCTCTACTTAATTTGCATACTTTGACAGATTTGTAGAGAATTGTTTTGCTTTCCAGGAATTTCTTCCAATCAGGGCAGAATTACATTGTACTTGTTACTCTTGACATAAATTTGGTTAGGATTGTAATAATCTACAATTTTCCTTCCCAATAATTTGGATTTTTTGCTGAAGTTATGTTTGGCAATTGTAAGAGAACTGCCAAGAAATGCTTTTAGAGAAAAGAGACCATATTTTTTTAAAAACAGAGTTTTTAGAAATGCTAAATATACTACTAAAATCAGTGTTTCTGTATTATTTTTTAAATAATAGTTATTATTTATGCCACATAACATGAACCAGTTGTTATATGTATTATACCCGAACTTATGCTTAAAACTCTAAAAAAGTATGATTTTCTGTATCATATAAGAGAGACACTGAGGTCTTGAGGAATTAAGTGTATTACCCAAGTGCAAGTAATAATTCAGTTGTATTCATCTGATAAACAGGTCATTTACAATCTTTACTCAGATTTCTTTCCTTTCATGAGTAGCTGAGTTTACATGACAGCTAATGGACACTTAATACCTAATATTAAATACTCTAATTTAAATAACATAACCAGGATTTTTTATTTGAAATATCCAAGATATAGGCTACATCATTCAGTTATTGGAGCTATCTACATTACTTAAGCAGAGTATTGATATCACTGAGATAAGTTCCAATTGTTGTTTCCATTTTTTCCAGGCTTACTGTCATTTTTGTTGAGCTTTTAAAAGATTTTAGTTAGGTAAGCTGATTTGTTAATTATTGTCTTCCTTTAATATTTGTGTGGTTTGTATCATTCTGTTTCTTTTCTTTTCTGTCCTGGGGATTGTGTTTATTATTCCATAACATCTTTCAGCTTATTCTTTTCAAATTTTGTTCTTCTATGACATAAACATTTAAACTTTCTGTGAGGTCTTCGTCCTTGACAAGAGGGCAGACGAGATTTGAAACTTGGCCAGTTTTTATCGGTATCTGCCATCTCAACATAGAAATACAAAAGCAAGAAGCTTTGTTGCTGTTCGGAGTTAACTTTATTTTATCTTTTGTCCCATAGCTTATAAATACACAAGTTGCTTACTGTGAGCTGGGGGATAAAATGAAAAGAAAAGAGGAGACTGGTGCTATTGGTGTAGCAGTCTTTGTGATGTGACTGACTGGAAACTGGAAAACATACATATTCTTCCTACCTCTTCAGTTGGTTAACTGGGATCTTAAAGCAGTCAATTAAATACTCTGGTCTAATATTTCTTTATAGGAAAAAATGATAGAAGCTGGCTTAGATTATTTGGAGGTCCCTTCTAGTTTAAAACACACACACATACACACTCACTCACATACAAACACATCAGTTGCATTTTTGGCCTGTGGAGCTCTGTGAGGTTAAGCTGGGAACTATAGAACACAAAATACAATGCATTGGGAGCAGGACATTAACCCAGATGGAGTAGGGGGTTGAGTCTGATCCAATAAGGCAAGGACTTCAGTGACAAATCTCATGATTTAACTATAAGCGCAAGAGAATAATTAAGGGTTTTGAAATGTATATTGACAAAAAAAAAAAAAGAGGGAAAAGGATAGTTTAATCTTTCAGCAGTGTGGTATAATTAAATGAGAAGCAACTAAATACAAAAGGAATAGTAAGGCCATTTAATTTTATATGTAAAAACCTTCATAAACTTGATATCTAATGATTTAGGGCATTTCTTTGGCAGATAATAAACCATTTTGAATAAGTGATGAGCAGTATTATCTAATCAAACAGCACCAGGCCCTTTAGAAAATCACGAGTTGTATAAGAATCTACTGTAAGGAATCTTTTTTAAGAACTGGGCTCCCACACACCCAATTAAATCCCTTTAATAATATTTATGTGAAGAAATCTACCTCTGTGCCCTATTCTCCCACCAATAACAGGGAATTAAGACAAATCAACTGAGAAAAATGGACCAAACAGTACAGTATTGTCTCTTAGGAATGTAGACTACAAAAAGGGACTTTTTAAAATTTTATTTTGGGCAATTAAACTATGGGAATATATAGCTTTTTTTTTTTTGGTTCATTTATAGCAGGAAATAAATATTACCTGGATAAAACAAGACAAAATTGGGACTTAACTCAGCAGAGTGTCATGCTAAAATTAAAAATTACAAATCCAGTCTCCAAAGCATTGAAAAGCCGTGCAACACTTTAATACCAGTTTTAGATGGAGACCTGACAACCAAAAGTTTTCGCTATATAAAAAATTTATAGACTTATTAATAATCTCATTTCCACACTCTCTCCCAAAAGCAACACTCCCCATGTCCATAGCTAAAATCAATCCTCCTTCTTCTCCCTGTATCACTGTCCAAAATGATTTTGTGTCATGAGGCTGTCACTCCATTATTAATTATTTCCTCTCCAGTATCATTCATTTATAAAATGGTCAGTTTCTCAAGATTACTTCAAATTTTTCTAGCCCCCTCCCACTCACAAGGGAAGCTCTACAGGTTAACAAGTTGACAAAATGTATTTTTATTTCGCTAGGTTGCAGCAAGAGAGGAGGAGGTAGGTATTAGAGCAGTCAGTACAGAAAACTCTTATAATGTACTAAATTTGTTTTACCTGACCCTCAGAGAAAAACTTAGTCTAGGTTGAGGTTATAATACAGCAGACGAGAGGCCATAAGACTTAAGAAAGAGAGAAAGAAACTCTTTTTGTTTATGATGCTAATCTCATATTTTTTTTACTTTTCTGAGGCCCAGGTACACATCTGTTCTTAGGAAGAGGGAGACACACTGGATTTCTAATGCAATTTTGACCCCTCCTGCCTCATTGCTTATATTTAATCAAGAGACGCTTAGTTACTCATAACTTTTAAAAAGTTGCAGTACACAGAAACAGTGTAAAAGTTCATCTCTTAAAAATGAAGAGAGGCAAGTAATTTATGAGCTGTAGCAATTATTCCCCAGATTAAAATAAACTATTATCTTCACTTGAATGAAGGAGAAATACAATTAAAATTTAGAATAACAGGAGATGGAAATAATGGTGTCATATAGCATTTCTCATCTGTATTTCAGAGCAAATATGTTTTATATAAATCACACTTATGAGACAGCTTGACTTCACAAATAAATATAAATATAACATCAATATAACAATAACCACTAATTATTTTTAAATGCTTTCCTCATACATGAAAACTCAAGAAATTTTACATTAAATACTTATTTTTTACATTATGAGAATAGAACATGTCATTATATGGCATATATAATATTTATATGATATTAATTATATAGTATATATATTGCTTATACATCTAATTAAAAATGTAACTTTCATGGAAACATATTGGTCGTAAAACTATTCATTCTGATTTAAAAAAATGTTGTTGTTCACTTGAGGGAATTTATATACATATTTAAGGCTAAATAGACTAGTAGTTAGATGATGTTAGTCCCAGATCAAGCCATGTAGCTTATTTCCCATATATAAAATGAAGTAATATACATGTATACATACCTATATTTGGCAGGGATATTGTAAGAATAAAATGAGCTTTCCCCCATGAAATTATGAGTGCTGGGAAGAGATGATTAGTGTATTTGCTGCAGAATTTAAGCAAGTAACATTGAGCAGAGATTTGTGACCAATCACATGGAAACAGGTGCATTAAGAACCATTTATCTAGTGAATTTTAAAAAGTTAATACCCTTTCACCTGCAAATCGATTTTTAGGGATACTCATATGTTCAAATAATTATTGGCTCATTAAACAACGTTGTGGTAACAGAAAAACTTTGACTAAAACCTGAATAATAATTTAAAAGAGAGTCACTAAGTCCACTGTTGTTTATTCATATAACGCCACGATACGTGGTCAGCAAAAAAAAAGAAAATGTAGACCTGGGTTTACAAATGTGCATAGATTTTCCAAATATACTATTAAGTAATAAAAACAAGTTCCAAAGTAAAAGTGGGATATTTTGTGATAGATAGATAGATAGATAGATACCCACATATACATATATAAAGAGAACATAAATAAATATACAAAGGACATGCCTGGAGCATCCCAGATATAAGGTGTGAGGAGGGGCTTCTGATCTTATATGGTAAAATGATAGTTTAATCTTACTTATAATGCCTACATTTTTAACCAGAAAATGTATGCAAGGTTAACTTAAATTATAAAATATAATTTTTTGTAAAGAGAAGTGTGTAAATATTTACTGTGCAAAATGCCAAAAGGCAAGTCAAAATAAAAAAGAAGGAAACATCTGCTCAAATGAATGAGGACAATTATTTCACTGGGGAGAAAAGCTACAAAGGGGTTTTCTGAAGAAGTGGGAAAAAGTAGTCATATTGTCATTCAAGGTAGAGTGAGAAAAACATGGCAGAAGTATAATTTTTAAAGAAAGGAGATGTCATGGCACTTGGAAAGGCTTGAAAGATCACTTGAGAAAGCACTAGCAAGACAAATTTTGGTCAAAATCATGGAATGAGCTAAATAAAGAATGTGTATCCCCACTGTATTTGTCTGCTAGGGCTACCCTAATAAAATACCACTGACTGGATGGCTTAAACAACAGAAATTTATTTTTCACAGTTCTGGAGGTGGGGAAGTCCAAGATAAATGTGCTGGAAAGGTGGGATTTTGCTGAGGCCCCTTTCTTTGTCTTGTAGAGGTCACCTTCTTGCTGTGTCCTCATATGATCTCCCTGTGCACTCAAACTCCCTGTGTCTCCTTGTTTTTTCATAAGGACACCAGTTCTGTTAGATTAAAGCTCCCACCTTATAACCTCGTTTAACCTTTATTTCCTTCTTAAAAGTGTTATCTGCAAAAACAGTCACAATTTCGTAGGCTACAATCCACAAAATTGGAGGGACACAATTCAGTCTATACCATTCACCTCCGGTGTTTGTTTGGTTTTGGACTTGAAATATTATTAATGTATAGAAAATATAATATAAAACAATATGGTATACTTTCTTGTAACCAACACAAAAATTAGGCATATGTTAACATCTTCTATATTTGTTTAGGTTTGTCTTTTTTAAAATAAATAATGTGTTACCGATTCAACAAAATACTTTGCTATCTAGTGTTTATCTTCATCTGAATAGAGAACCACTAGTTTGAATGTTTGTGAATTTTATGATAACATTGCCCCCATAAACAATATATGCAATTATTTTGGATTGTCTTTAAAAAGTCACATTTCTGCTATTTTCAAGAGCCTCAATTAATTTATATTCATTCATATCCATGCTTTATAAAGTCATCAACCATTAGGACACATGGGTTAATTCATTTTAACATTTTAATGTTTTAAGCATTGCAAGATATTCCAGTATGTGATAAACATTTATTTATTAATTTCTCTGCCAAAATTTTTACTATTTGCTGTTACCAATACTGCTTCTCTGGGTAAAAATTTAACAACTATCTCAGCTATTTACCACAGAACCATCATACTTGGGATGCTGGCTCTGGATTTATTTTCCTATAATGGTGTTCTCTGGAATGCAGTAGTTTAAGAAAAATGAAATGTTGATTTGTGTTATGTTGTACTAAGGCACATTGTACTCTATTAAAATTGTTGTGAGATCCATGATTAATGAGAATCATCCAGAGAGTTGTGATCAATATCTTACTCTCAAAGGGCTATGCAATGACCACAGCAGACAGAGGTTTGAGTAATGGACAGCGATGTTGCCTGGATTTGCTGCAGTGTATAGGTGCTCCAGTTTCATTTCCAGCAACTTAGCCCACGGCCCAGTTAAAGTGGCCTGGAACCTGTACCTAGTATATTACAAGACATTCTAGACTCTATATGGTAAAAAAGTTTGGTGAGGTAGTTTTAAATTGTTGATGTGTGAAAGCTTGTCAATCCAACTTTAATTTTTTACATAGAACTTAACTTGTCAATGCAGTGTAAAAAATATAATTCTGTGGAATCGGCAATGGATGGAAAAATTAAAAGTGCAAAATTGAAGGGAAATGGCACACACACACACACACATCTGCTCTCCATGGTTATTTTGAAGATGATTATTGAAAGTGAAGACATTATTATGGGAGAGGAAGACAGAGCAGATAGGTTTAAGACTGGTGTTTAAAATCAGAACCCATTAATTTGCCATCTAATGTTCTTTACGGCTTTTGATATAATAGTATACATAACTGCTGTGTCATACCACTGAGATCTTTAATTTGGAAATACCGCCCAAGCTCCAGGTAAGAATAAACAACTCTTTAATAAAACTAAAAAAAAATAAGTTGTTACATATAAATGTAGAGTTACTTTGGAGAGAAATACCAGCCCTTATCCATGGAGTCTTTATTGTCGTGAGTTCTCAAATTGAAATTCCAGAGTCATAACTTTAAAATTGATATTAAATACCTCAGAATAGCAGAAGTTATATGAAATATTACTAGCCTCCCATTAGATATGATTTTTGGTGTTCAATTCATTCATTCTCCGAATGTAGCGGCTTTGCCCCATCAGAGTGGATAAAAACCACAATTAAATGAGTCTTTAACAAACAAGAGAATTGTACTCTTTCATCATCTCATGCAAAATGAAACCTACCCCCAAAGAAGTGGAAACACTGTGTTTGATTGATTATGATATGATAATTATGTGACTTCCCTGTGATTATATCCCCTATCCAAACTTTAGTGAATACAGTTGGTAATGCTAGGTCTTCCTCACCTCCTGTTGGGTAAAAAGAGGCCATACAGGACACAGCAAACAATGTTTTTTCCCCAATTAATTAGCATTGTGAACATAAAAAATTTACAGCAAGTCAGAAAAGTAGTTCAAATAGAGTGCACATATATTAAGTAACAAAAAAAGCATCAATAAGTGCCATAGAGCATACGTAATAAAATTATATTACTTGATTACAATGCAATGAAATTACATATTAAAGAAAAAGTCTCCTCTGCCTAGAAATGTTTAAACATAATAAAAATGACAAGAACTCTCTGATAACAATTTTTGAGGGTAAGGAAAATTTACACTGAAGCAGAAGAATTTATATAACATTGATAATGAAAACCACTATGTATCATAATTTTGGAATATATTTAACCACTAATTACAAAAAAAGTATAAGTATAAAAATCAAATAATAAAGTAATTTTTCACTCAAAGGCCTAGAAAAGGAACAAGACACTAAATTTAAGCAGAAAATAAAAATTATAAAGGAACAATTAAGTAGAATCAATGGTGCAGAAAATCCCTTAAATGTAGAATTAATATGCTAAATGTTTGTTTTTCAAAAAATTAAAAATAGAAAAACCACTGGTTAAATTAATTAAGGAAAAAAGGGGAAAAGCACAACTATTCAGAATTTAAAAAGCAGCAAAAAGAAAAGAATCACTGAAACATAAGTAAACAAAATAATATATTATTTACAAAAACAAATCTTCACAAATACTGTTTGATTTTGCAGCTACAACAGCAAAATATGACAAACATCTATATATAAGTAGGTTATTTCTCATATTTACTTATTTCAAAAACCATGCATAAACATACTAATGCACATGCTTTTGTTTCGTTGGAGCTGTGTCACTGGGTACATTCCCAGAAGTTGTATTGCTGGATGAAATGGTAAATGTATCTGTTCCATGAGGTATTTTGCAATCTCATTTCATTCTCCAGTTAAAGGAGCAGTAAATTATTGAGCATATTACTGATTACAGGTCTGGTTCAAGAGAAATACAAGGGGAGCCTTAAACTTCTTGTGTGAGAAAGACAAGCATTTAAAAACACTGATGGGACATTTAAAAGGTCACAGGAGCCAATTTGAAGAGGTGTGCACTGACCAACTAAAAAAAAAAAAAAAAAAAAGGCCGGGCGTGGTGGCTCACGCCTGTAATCCCAGCACTTTGGGAGGCCGAGGCGGGCGGATCACAAGGTCAGGAGATCGAGACCATACTGAAACCCCGTCTCTACTAAAAATACAAAAAAAAATTAGCCGGGCGTGGTGGCGGCACCTGTAGTCCCAGCTACTCGGGAGGTTGAGGCAAGAGAATGGCGGGAACCCGGGAGGCGGAGCTTGCAGTGAGCCGAGATTGCGTCACTGCCCTCCAGCCTGGGACCCAGAGCGAGACTCCACCTCAAAAAAAAAAAACAAAAAAAAAACAAACAAACATTTACCTTTAAATGACAGCCCTGAGATATAACCCATTGAATAAAATAAATCAATAGTTCTGTAGAATATATTTTAACTTAGGAATGAAGAGAATAGAAAGTTGCTCAAGATATACTTATTAATAAGTTTATAAGGAATGATAGAATAAAAATTCACCTTTTTACAGTCATACAATAATAGTTGATTTATTCAAAAATCATCAACAATTGCTAAAACCAAGCCAATTAATTTAACCGACCAATTAATAAAAGTTAATTGAGGAAAAAATTCATCAAATTTAAAATATTATCACACAGATTACATACCAATAACAAACAGAATAAGTTATGTTTACAGTAGGTAAATCTGATCACCATGACTCAAAATAAATGGATACCACCTGGCCACATTTTGCAATCTAAAAATAAAATATATATATATAAAATAATTATTATTATTATTTTGAGACGGAGTCTCGCTCTGTCGCCCAGGCTGGAGTGCAGTGGCCAGATCTTAGCTCACTGCAAGCTCTGCCTCCCGGGTTTACACCATTCTCCTGCCTCAGCCTCCCGAGTAGCTGGGACTACAGGCACCCGTCACCGTGCCTGGCTAGTTTTTTGCATTTTTTTTAGTAGAGACGGGGTTTCACCATGTTAGCCAGGATGGTCTCGATCTCCTGACCTCGTGATCCGCCCGTCTCGGCCTCCCAAAGTGCCGGGATTACAGGCTTGAGCCACCGCGCCCGGCCTATATATATATTATTTAGGGCAAAAAATTGTTTAATATGACTATATTTTAATAAGTGTTTTCAGAAAAATCCAAATTAAGAGTATTCCAAAAGAAATCTGTTTTGGATTTTTTATAAATGCCAGTGAAATAAAAAACAAAACAAAAATATAGCTTAAAATTTTGGTCGTAAGAGATAAAGGACGGGATGATGTAAACCTTGATTGGATCATGGATTTAAAAAGTAGCTATAAAGAATATTTCTAGGATAATTTGGGATATTTGACCATGCATTTTAAGTTAGCATGACAGATAACTGACAGTATTAAAGTGTAATTTCTAATGTTGAATCACTGTATGTTGTGGGTTGTAAAGGGGAGTGTACTTTTTATTAGGCAAAAATGTGCACATTGCCCATTAGGAAGAATTATGTCTACAACTCATCAGACATGTGTGATGTCTGGGAAGAGACAGAAAGAGAGAAAAGAGCTAGTGCTCAAATGTGGCAAAATAGCAATCAACATATGTAGGTTACAGGTATACAGATGTGCAACTATCTCTAGGTTTTAAATTTATTTAAATAAATATTGGGGTAGAATGGATGACATTAGTTTGTTAAAAACATATTATTCTCGGCTTTACTGGGGTTCTGTAGTTAAAACCCATAGAAGAAAACAAATTTGACAGTGACCAAAAAGTAATATTTGTAACAAATATTTTAAAATCAATGTGTCAGATGTTAAGATGGAAAGACAATTGATGATAAATATATATTAGATTTAAATATTCTTGCAAAAAGATGTACTTCAGTATAATTGTCAGCACTTTTGTATGAAATAATACATTTCTAAAGGGAAAGTACATCATTTATTAGGACGATATATGTTGTAAGTTTGCTTTTTTAAACAACATAACCCTCATAATTTGACTTATTACATGAAAAAGGTGATTAAATTCAACTTAGAATGGGAAGAAAGCATGTTTCAGCAATACTGATATTTAGAAAGAAAAAGCTGTGTCCTAGGTTCGCAAAATTAGTGTTAGGTTAAAACATTTATAATGAATTATTTCTCGGTAAGAAATAAGTAAAAGACTAACATAAAATATACTATGCCACAGATATCAATAAGAATAATGTTATATATGTATCTATGTGTGTGTGGAAAGAGAGAGAGAAAGGGAAGAAAGAAATAGTGAGAGACAGACATTACGGCAGAAACAGGAAAATTCTAAAATAAGTAAGAATAAATAAGGAACGTGTTCTCAGGCTCTCAGACTGAGTCCGTGATGAAACATAAAAGCATGAAATCACTACCTGGAGATAACTTTCGTTGTATGAGAAGGAGAAGAGGGGTTGGTGTGAAGAGATAAAAGACTAGCAGAAATAAAAAGTCAGGTAAGATTGTGCCAAAAGAGGATTCACGGATAATGGATATTTTTGCAGGTTTCATTAAAAAGCATAGGAAGATTAAGAGAGAAAACAGTCAGTGGATCACTGCCAGGGACTTGATAATGGATGAAGGAACATGATTTTACAGCAGAAATCACAGCATCTTGATCATTTGGTTGAGCATCTTGATCATTTGGTGAAACAAGTGAGATAAATGCCATTTGGCAAAATTCTTTAACATTCTAAATGTTCCTTTGGCTGATGTTTGCAAGGGCAAGTGGCAGAGGTGACATGATAAACACAAGTAAATAAGTGTAACATAAAAGCTTTTAAATTAGGAAAGAATCTTTTAGAAATGACAAGGAAGTGATCTGACAAACATTACAAACAGGAATTTCATAGCATGGTTAGCAGAAACACATACATAATAATGGCATAAATAATAACCATAATAACCTAACAAGAACAATCGTAGTAGTAGAAATAATAATTAATTATATAGTATCTTCAGTTTGTCTGACACTATTCTAATGATTTTGTATATATTCAATGCCCCAAATGTGTATTTTATAAAGATACAAAATTGAGATAATACAAATATTGTTTTCATTTCTTAAATGAAGAGACTGGACAAAGACAGGATGAGTAGCATATACAATATCACAAAGAACCCAAGTAAGCTGGTTACAGAGTTCATGATTTTTTTTTTTTTTTTTTTTTTGAGAGGGAGTCTCATTCTGTCACCCAGGCTAGAAGGCAGTGGCATGATCTCCGCTCACTGCAGCCTCTGTCTCTCAAGTTCAAGCGATTATCCTGCCTCAGTCTCCCCAGCAGCTGTCATTACAGGAGTGCACCACCACACCTGGCTGATTTTTGTATTTTTAGTAGAGACAGTGTTTCACCATGTTGACCAGGCTGGTCTCAAACTCCTGACCTCAAGTGATTCACCCTTGTTGGCCTCCCAAAATGCTAAGATTACAGTCATGAGCCACTGTGCCCAGCCTAGTTCATGTTATGAATTATATAATATTATGATAATCAAAGAAACACGGGGAATAAGAAAGATATGGAAATGTCAAAATAGGTAACTGGGAAGGTACCTCATCTAATTTTTTTTTTCAAATATCACTAAGGATCTCCATCTAATCTTACATAGTGGAGTTATATTTGTTCTGCTCAGCAACATTCTGCATAGCAAAAAACAATTTTAAAACATATTTTTTCTTGACTTTTATGAACATTGCTTTATTTATACACCACTGGCTGTTTTCTGGTCTCCTTGGCTGGCTATTTCTGTACTAACTATCCTGGAAATGACAAAGTATTTGAAATAACCATCAGAAGACCACTTATCTTCTGCATTTATACTCTCTCTCTGGTTGGCCTTCAACTGTCTATTTTACATTTTATGTGCATGCTGATAACTTCTAAAGGTGTATACCTGAGCCTGACTATATCCAAATAAACCCCAGAATTGCAAGTCCAGTGACATTTCCTAAAAGGCACCAAAAAGTCATTTCACATTTTAAAAGACCAAAATTCATAGCTTAGACATAAACGCATACATATGTATATAATATATGCACATATATATGCATGTATGCATATATGTATTATAAATGTATATATGTATATATGTGTATATATATGCATATGTTACATAAAGTTTAATGTTTTTTCATTCCTAATCCTGATTCTCTTCCAATTTCCTCGACCTGTGGGTACTTGATGCTTATCACAAAAAAAAATTGGGTTAAATTTTGTTCCTCAGAAATGACTTACTTGACCACCAAATTTGATATAGCTACCCATTCATGTATCATCACAGTAACCTATTTTAAGTTATTTATGCATATTAGAAGTTATCTTGTTTGTGTATTTTCTCTTTTCTCTGATAGATTGAGAGTTTTATGAGAATCTTACCTACCTTATTAGATTCCATTCTTTATACATAGGACAGTTCCCAACTCATTATAGGCTCATTATCTAAATAGTCATAGAAATGTAACAGAAAAACCAGGCACTGTGTTTCTGATGTGATACAACATAAAGACATAATTTATTTTATAAAATGTTATTACAAAAAATTATTTCAAATATAATCAGAGCTCTAGATTAACTTCCAATTTACAGAAAACAGAGCACAAGTTCACCAGTGCAATGTAGAAACAATTTTAAAAAATAGAGAAAGAAAAATTCCTGAAGAAGACTACCTGGGATCTCTCCAAATTAAATGTTTTGTGTTTAAACAAGGAGTAAACCCTACTTGATTTAAAATGATTAAAGATAAATCTTCATTCATATTAAGCGTGATAATGGTACTGTACTTGCATAGAATGAGTATTATATTCTTAGACAATGCATGCTGAATTATTTAAGGATGAAGTGTCTTATTGTATTTAATATACCCCTAAGTATTTCATCAAATGCAAAACATACACATACACACACACACAAAGAAGAGGAAGCAAATTTGGCAAAATACCTTGGTAAATTTATGTAGAAGGAATATGAACATACATTTCCTTATTCTTTCAACTTTTCCATAGTGTTGAGATTTTTCAAAATTAAAAGTAAAAGTGTACTTTTGATTAACCTCTTCTAGGATGGTTTTTATAAATTCTCCCCTTCTACTCTAATTCTATTCTACTCAGAATTTGTAGATATATTTTTTGTATTTTATTCGTATTAATTGCTTAACAAAACCAAATTTAGAATACATTTTACCATAACTATTCATTTTGGTATCTATAAATTCATTCTTAATGAGAATTAAATATGAATCAATCCCTAAAGTGCAATGAATTTTTTCAAATACGTCATGTGTCTTTATTCTTTTGCCATAGTAGAATCAAAGTATCTTTATGGATTCTTTTAACAACACACACACACACACAAACACACACCACACACACACACACCTCCCTAGGGGAAGTTATAACAGAAGCAATATAAAAATTACACAGGTACACAACAACTAGAATGACTAAAATTAAAATTACAAATATCAAGTGTTGACAAGAATGTGGAACAACTGAAAATAAACTACATTGCAGTTGTAAGTGTGTGTGCATGTGTAAAGAGACATGTGTGTCTCATCCCTATAAGCATTTTTATTTTCCCCTTAGATTTACTCTATTTTATTAATATTTTTTGAGTTGGAAGTTAATATCATTTATTTGACAAAGACTATTATACAAGGAGACAGGTATCTTCACTCCAAATGTAGGATTGTGTTGAACATAACAAGAACCACTTTTATATATCAAACTACATAACAGATTCCTAAGACCAAACTGAACCAAAAGCTACAAACTTAATTCATACTACTCCTATCTTATTTTGAGGCACACATTTTTGCTTTGTGTTACTTAATTTTATTTTACTTGCCTCAACTTCCACAATAAAAACTTAAAATCCAATGATTTGTCTCTGATATGAGTAAACTGGTAAAATGGTTATATTGACCATTAATGGACTTATTGAAAATTGTTCCTGTTAACTTAATGAATGTTAACACTTGGCATATATAAATATTTAAAAACACCATAATTGCCTGTAAACTCTTAGAGTTATGTTGTATTCTAGTGAACAAATCATAATGACAAGCTCATAATTTATTATAATCTATAAAGAAGTGGCATTTTGTAAGAAAAGAGAAGCACCCAATTTACGAGGGTTTCCTTAAGCATACGGAAGGTTTGACAATGTTTGCATCTCAGAATAGCGTTCTGTTTGGGTATCTAGTTCAAGACTTACTCTTCTTAACCTTGCAGACCAGTGGAAATGACTCCACAGCGTAGGGTGGAAGATTGATGGGATAAGAACAGGGGCACTGAAGTGACTCAGATTGTTTTATTGGGTTACGTGACTTCAAATTTCTTTTACTTCTACAAAACTTACAATTAATTCCTTGATATCTCCCTGTTGTCATTCCTTCATAAGACCTTATGAGAAGAGGTTAATAAGGAAAATTGTGTTTTCTGAAATGATTAGGTTAGCAGCATAGACAGAACAGAAATAAGTGCTCCCACTGTTCCAAAAATAGCAGCCTTAACAGCATTTCTGAAAACGTTAAAGACAAATAATTTCAGCAAATTTGGAGGACTCAAACAAGAAAATAAACATAAGTAGAGGAAGGTCATTAACTAATTTCTAACCATCTTAACTTGTTTCGATTGCATCTATATTGGAAACTTCAATAAGTCATTTACAGAGGGTAGGAATCTGTGAAATGTGTAGTCCATGGACTATCCAAAAAAAAATAGGCATCCAGTAAATTGTTTTTGTTGTTAATATTGAAGGTGTACTTTTCAAATTACACTCCTTTCATTCTGTGGTAGTTAAATAAATTTTAATCTAAATGCTAACCTAATTAAAATCTTGTCTGTGTATTACATGTGTATTTTGTGTAATGTGGAATGGTAAACCCTAAAATCATTTTTGTTTTGCATTTAGAAGATATGATCCCACAGAAATAACAATATGTTTGTCTCCTAATAGAGTTTGATGTTCTTCCTTGCTTCATTTCTCCAAGAAAAGGTTGAGTGTTTCATATGGCAGGAGTAGATTTAACTGATGCATGGAAATATTTTTCTTTTTTTCAACTTTTATTTTAGATTCAGGGGCACGTGTGCAGGTTTGTTGCATGGGTATATTGCCTGATGCTGAGGTTGGTGTATGATTGATCTCATCACCCAGGTAGTGAGCACAGTACCCAATAATTACTTTTCAATCCTTTCTCTCTCTCTGCTTCCTCACTCTAGTAGGCGCCAGTGTTTACTGTTGCCATCTTTATGTCCATGAGTACCCAATTCTTAGTTCTCACTTATAAGTATGAATATGAGGTATTTAGTTTTCTATTCCTGCACTAACTTGCTTAGGATAATAGACTCCATCCAGATGCATCCATGTTATAACAAAGGACATGGTTTCATTCTTTCTTATGGCTGTCTAGTAGTCCATGGTGTTAAAGTACATTTTTTTCCAAATCCACCATTGATGGGTAAATAGGTCGATTTCATGTCTTTGCTATTATAAACAGTGCTGTGATAAACATAAGATTGCATGTGTCTTTTCGGTAGGACAGTTTACTTCCTTTGGATATATACCCAATAATGTAATTGCTGGATCAAATGGTAGTTCTAAGTTCTTTGAGAAATCTCCAAACTGTTTTCCACTGTGGCTGAACTAATTTACATTCCTACCAAAAGTGTATAATCGTTCCCTTTTCTCTGCAGCCTCTCCAGCATCTGTTGTTTTTTGACTTTTTAATAATGGCCAGTCTGACAGAAGACATGAGCAGACACTTCCCAATAAAAGGACATACGAGTGGCCAAAAAACATAAGAAAAAATGTTCGACATCAGTAATCATCAGAGAAGTGCAAATCAAAGTCACAAAGAATTTTCTAAAGGCTTCCTTCCATCTGCAGTGTGCAGTGTATCCTTTGATTCCATTCCAAGGCTCTCATCCTCATAGGTTTTGAAGTCAGTCAGACAGAGAAGGAAATCTAGCTTTATAAATCTGTCCTAGTTGGCAAGAGCGTGAAACCTCGGTCTGCAAGGAGCCTGAGGCACTGGGGAGGATCTGTGTGCATGATTCTTCACACAGCTGAGTTCACTTTTCTGGGCCAGATTTTTTTCACCATTTCAGGGTGGTTATGATAAAACAGGCAAGATTTGGTTGTGATTGTGAAGAGTAAGAGGCTCTTCAATCTGCACTACTTTTATACTGCAACTCTAACCTTACCCTAAACACAAATTTAATTGTAAGTCTGATTATTAGGTAGAAAAATTATATTGAAAACTGAACATAGTGTCTTTATTTGAAAACGGATTATAGATCTTCTATATATGGTGGTAGAGGGGAGGAGAAATTAAACTAGTAATTATATTAAAAAAAAACTGACCGATTAATTAAATTCAAATGGTAATTTTGAGTACATCCGGCTAGAATCTAATGATATCATTTGAGAAGTATTTTCTTTCTCTCCAGTAACCCTGAAGCTAAGTGTACATTTTTCTTACTGACTAGTTTTACTAACAAGGCCAAAAGGTAGTGAAAGCCTATTTCTCAATGAGAGAAAATCATCTCTGATCAATAGCTCCTCTCTGATACTCACTCTGTAATGTATATCAGAGCTTAAGCTGCAAGCTGCAAAGTACCCAGTGATACACTGCCCCCTCCTGCCCCCAGCATGGCCAAGAGCCAGTAAGGCACTTAGTGAAACTCTCTGTCATCACTGCCAGGCTTCGAAGGCATTTTATGCATCTGAACATTGGGTGTCTTTTTTACTTCCCCTATAGGAAATATAGATTCACTCTGATACTGCTGCAAAAGAAAGTCATCTAAGAACCTAAGTTTTTTGCTTTTTAATCAATCAATGATACCAAAATGTATATTCAAATGTCTTTTCATGTGAATTATTCTGCTCCTAGAAGGATAGTATTAATAGAAAAAAAACCCAGAAAGATAATATTAGAATGCAATACAATTCAAAATTATCATAATATGATACCATTCTATTGTTTTTTTCTTGACAGTATATTACACAAAATCATAAGTAGCATTTGGTCTTGAGTGAATGGCAAAACGAGAGTTTAAATTATGAGATATTTCAAATGACCCTAGCTTCAGACAAGCTGAAGAAGATAAAATGCTTGTAAAATCCCTAGACAATATTTATAGGGGAAAAATACAATGTAACTACTGAAAGATTAAGATAAGTTTTTACACAAATAAAACTTTTATGCCCACTTGCCTCTGTTCTACCCATAATAAAGCAAACTCTTGCGAGCCATACTTAAAACTTGTTTAAATAATCACTTCTAAGTAACCAAATATGTTTAGTGTAGTAATATAAATAATTCACTGTTAGTCATTTTCACACTGCTATAAAGAAGTACCCTGAGGTTGGGTAATTTATAAAGGAAAGAGGTATAATTGACCCACAGTTCCACATGGCTGCGGAGACCTCAAGAAACTTACAGTCATAGCGGAAGGAAGCAGGCACCTTCATCACTAGGTTTCTGGAGAGAGAAGAGCAGGGGAAACCATCACTTACAAAAGCATTGAATGTCATGATATCTCACTCACCAGCACGAGGAAAGCATGGGGGAAACTGTCCTCATGATCCAATCACCTCCCACCAGATTCCTCCCTTGACAAGTGGGGATTTGAATTTGAGATATTTGGTTTGGGGCACAGAGCGAAACCGTATCATTCACCCACCGTTGGTATCATCATATCATCACTGATACTTGCTTGTGAAAAAAGTCAAATCGTTTGCTATTGTTGGTTTTTGTAGAAATATTGAGTTTCCTGATTATTAATATCTAGTATATTGGTTTAATTTCGTAAATGTTCTCATAAATTTTACAATTAGAACATTGGTCATGAAGTAAAATGGAAGACTATATTTGACTCTGAATAGAAATAAGCCACTATATCGTACTACTCTTTCTGGTCCCCAGCAATGCAAGAATATCTACCTTGGGATTCAGTGGACATTGAAAAATGTTTTCATTCTTCAATATTCTACTTGAAATGTCAACAATCGTTCAACCTTAACCAGCAGGTTTCATGGCTAATCAGTGACTTTTACTCTCGATTCAAATAGCAACTTTAAAATATAATGCTTGCTATGTATACATATATCCAGTCACCTCCTATGTCTGTGATTTGTGATGAATTTGGTGGAATATTATTTCCTCTCCTAGTATTTATACAGTGTAAAATTTAAAATAGTTGTGACCAGCAAAATATTTTGTAAATTCAATAGCTATTACATTATTTTATAAATTTTGTTAGTAAATATTTGATCATATCAATAAAATATATATTAATCCATTCTGCTGAAAATGTGTGTATTTGATGAATAACAATACTTCCCAAGAACACTATTTTACATATTGTCTCATAAACATATGCATATCCTATAGCTTGTGTGTATGCATACTTACATATACATTGTGTTTATATACACATATTTACATGTGTACATACATATGTGAATGTTGGGTTGCAGTGCGTATGCATATTCAACCTTGCAAGGTAATGTCTAATTGATCTTTAATGTGCTTGTATTGTTCTACTTGCTCATCAAATGTGAATAAAGGATCCCATGGGTACTCATCCTTTAAAACACTTCTTGTTATCAGATGTTAAAGTTTCTGCCCATGTAGTGAATGCAAATTTTGTTTGGCATTTTCTTGATTAGTAATGAACTTGAGAGGGTACTCACGTTTATTGGTCATTTATAATCAATTTCTATGAAATTGCATTTGCACCTTTATCTACTTTTCAATTGGTTTTATCTTTTCTTGGTAGATGGAACGTTTTCATATATTCTGGGTATGAATCATTTGTAGGCAAAATGGTTTTAAAATGTTCTCTAGTTTAAAGATTGTGGGTTTTTTTATTCTTTATAATGTGTATTAATAAATATAAATTCTTAAATGTA